>NC_052122.1:7446023-7540344 GCF_012273895.1 Zerene cesonia | reverse complement strand
AAGTAATAAATGTTATTTGCAGTTAACAATTTTCTTTTTTCTTTATTACAATATTTATGGCAAGACTAGGTATAAAGATTACATTTTGCAGTAATAATAACTATAACGATACGTAACATAAGAATATTTATTAAACGCCTAGATGGCTTCAGAACACTATCAGATTCTCTAAGATCTGCGAAAACACATGAAACCAGACGAAATTCAGTGAGTCTATGCTGCCTTGAATTGACAATGATATTGCTGTGTTGCAATCAAAATATCCAACCCTATTCTGCAAATAGAACAAACGTGAACGTGTGTGAGAATGGATGAATGCATGTTTATACAAAACTGCTTTCCGGATATATACCTACAGAGATAATTTATTTAGTACAGTATTGATTAACTCACAAGCTACTTATTCACCTATAACGAGCGAGAGAAGCCACGGTCGCCACTTAATATCAAATCGAACACAATCAGATTCTTTAGCTTCATTACTTTAGTAACTTTTTTACATGAAATATTACCGAGGTTCCTTCCCACCTCCAATTTCATAATATTAATTGTGATTTGTATGAATAGAAGATTGATAGGAAATTCAATCTAATTATTGAATACAAAACGTAAAATCTAATTCTAATTAAAACCTCTTAGACACGTTTTTTTGGAAAGGTATACTCGTACATGTATATACTATCGTCGATTCAAAACCGCGATCTTAGAACTATACGAACATTAAAAAAAACATTCGCTTTTTATTGGAAGCCTTAGATCGTTTTGGGAACGTAGATTAAAAATCGTAGTAAATGAAGTGCAATTACACAACAAACAAAATATTATAATAATTTATGTAATGTAGCGACACGATAAACCCTCACGTCCCTCTTTCACTAAAAGGAAAATTCTTTGCTGTCATATACACGGACTTGTTTAACCAAAGGGGTGAGAAACACGAAGGGTTAACAACGCACATTAAATTTTCGTTTAGCTTATGTCAATACAACATGTTTTGGCGGGAAAACATCATGTTTATTTATTACTACAAAATTATATTAGAAAAACAATTATTATTTGGTTGATAATAAGATAACAACAATGGAGCTTTGTAACAAATATACTTTGCTAGAATAAGGGTTTCAAGGAGGAGCGGTCACGTTTTAATGTTATAAACTCAACTCTTTTATTTAAATGCCTTGAAAAGTTCACCAGACATGACCAATTACGTACAGATACTATAGATTTGTTATGCATTAGTCGGTGCGTCCGTAGCACCCCTTCATCGCTGAACAATACAATTCTATTCCTCTATCAATTTAGTCATTAAAATACTTTATTGTTGCATTTTTTAAATCAATCAATAACGTTCAGTCGCATATTATCATGTCAAGATGCAAAGGGTAAACTTTCTAATCAATTACCTACCTTCGTTTTATTTTATTTCTGTGTATTAAGATGATCTCATAGCTATTACAATTTCTATGTCCAAATGTTTGTGTTTGAAACTATAACTCAATAACGACTCAAGTTCTCCTTGAACTTTAACATTGAACTATTAATCTTATGCAGTCGTCATTAGAAAATATCAATCTCCATTGAGTATGTCTTAAAGATATACAAAACAATATAAATAAAACAGCAATAGAATTCAAATACAAACAAATAATGTACTATAAATAAGTGCAAAATGAAGTATCGCTACTGGTTTATATGTGTAGAAACAATAATTCCATTTATTAAATTTTGTTTAAAACCATGTTTTCTCAATGACAAGTAAACTTACTTTATAATAATATCACTTAAATTACTTTCCAAATTTATTGCCCTGTAGAATTGTAAAGAAATGTTTTAAAATAGAACTAACATTTCATGAAAACTGAATGTAATTTAATCGTTTATTTTCTAATTCGTTACGGGGTTATTTCGTATTATTAAGTGCGGAGCTGTAAGGTCGGAATACATTTCATGAAAAATTTCATATCGGTACATTATTTTCCTAATAAATTTTGTATGTACCTACCGTCCATAACTCATATTCATAAGTATAATAATACATATCAATCAATGCTAATGCTCGACGGACAGTTCATTTAATTAGAAATGATGCAGCTGCAGCGCATATAAATCAAAAACCGAACGACCAAAACCGAATATCAAAAAAGACCCCCAGACAAGGGACTGACCCCCGGGCGTAGCTTAGTATTTAAAATTTCATAATTCCGCGTGAGTGAAATCAGTGATGAGTTTATTTTCACGTTACGTGAACATAAAAACTTCGTTGGAAATAATTCAATTTATGAAAGCGTTGAAGCCTATTCTGCAATTACACGTCAGATTGTAGAACTAATTGAAATTATTGATAACTCTTGTTTATATCACTTTTAATAACCTTTATTGAAATCCTTTTCATCCAATAAATTGTATTTTATTTACATCTTCAATTTGTTATAAATAAAATATTTATTAAAGTAGTACAAATAAAGAAAAATGTGTACATGCGCGAATTCTTTTTAGGATTACAATAAACAAATAAACGGCAACACAATAATAAACGAAACAACGAAATTAATTATGTATTAGCTTTACGGTTTTTTAAAATCACGTTAGCAACAAAATACAATTAAGATCACTTTAACCATTTGACGGTTTGCGTTTTAATGTGTTCATTTTTACAACTCTCTACGCTTTAGCTGAGTAAAGTATGTTTATTAGCTCCCTGTGTTCGTTAACGTACGTTCTCTTCTCATTTTATCTTTTCAAACATTTGTATAAAGTTCAAGAATACTGTGAAATTATAAACAAAAAAAAAACGTCAACCCTATCCCTAACTCCTGTGATTTATCTTTGTGTTTGTGATTTGTACCATACAGACAATACTAGACAAAATTTCTACAAGAACATAAAATGATAGAATATTCTTTTAAATATCATAAAAGTATGTTGCAGTTTTTACCATAGCAATAAATTTAATACCTTCAAGTGAAATTTCGTTGTGAATGAAGATCTTTTCGATATTTTTATGATTTTACAAGAAAAGTCAAATCCTCCGTATATATATTATACACATAACTCACAAGCCAAAGCAAAACTCGAGTGAATAAATATCGCAGTACTGAAAATATTTCCAAGCTTAGAGCCACAGGTTACGTCTTCCTCCATATAAACTGCGAATAATTTTCTATCCAATGATAAAGCTGATAGGTAAAATTTTCTCGAAGGTGAATACTTGCGAACCAACTTCTTCATACTAAACTTAAATCGATAGGATGTGATGAGAGAAGTCGCTGTCGCTATATTTAACGATTAATGCACCTTTTAAATACTTATAATTTATTAGTACATTAAAAATTTTCAATTAACATTTAATTTTCTGTAGGGTTAAATGCAAAATAACAGAAATAAACAATGAAAATTGATACAAAGTAAAATAGCTTTAATTACTATGGATATATATATTTTACGGAAATTTTGATACAACGTTGACATTAATTTGCACTTAAATTATTTGACCATAACATTTTCATCCGAAATGTAATATTCCAGGTATTCGTAATCACCAGAACAAACACGTAGGCGGCAGCTTTAAATCAACAAACTAACCGGCCCACATAACCGGCGTCAATCACACGAACCTATTACGAAAATTAAGCGCCAGTCTCACTGGATATGTACCTTATATTCAGACGGTTCGAAGCTTTTATTGACTTCAGTTTGAAGCAGCTTCTGCGGAATTAATTTTAAAATTACATTTGATTCTGCACAAGTGTATAAGTTCTGCATATCGGCCAACGGGATATTCATAAAATAGATTCATGGAATGACACACAAAATTATACATGCAATATACCTACATACAGTGAAATCGTGTGATGGAGATATATTTCATATAACATTATTTCACATTAATGAGTTAACATAAAGTGATACCTAATTAATTAATATAATTATTTAAATGAGTAGGAATATAATATTACCTTAAAGAGTTAAACGCCGTAACCAACGCAATACATAGCGTTCATGATAATTCGTTAATACAGACCGTAATAAATAAAACATAAAGTTGTAATTACTTGAATATTTTAGAAACGAATTGCATCGGAACGCGAGCACGGTTTAAAACGATTTATTATATTAATTTTCGGAAATACATCGAATATTTGTTCAACCATCACGGTTGGCTTTTAATCCATTATTCTCGTTTGGGCTAACTGGTTTGATGAAAGTAATTTATTCAGCGTCATTTTCTACAATACAATATCACATTATTGTGCTTCATAATATTTTAATGAACGTAAACAATTTCATAAATATGTTGGTGTTTATTATAACGCATCAATACCGACTATTTTACTTATAATGCAACAGAATTATTTCAAACTTGCACTAACAATATACGTTTTTTAATTTTGAAGACTTGCAGTGTAATTAACAGCCTTAATCAACAAACTAATACGTATCGCAATTTATCTTATTACGAATTTGATCGTGTGTCCATTATATCAAATGATAGGCCAACATTTCCTAGAAATATTTGCATATTGGTAACTAGATAACGAATATCCAATATGGATGTGTCGATTCATATTCGTAATGCACATATCGTAATTGTAGACACAGTACACAGCAGATGATCATTTGACATCAAAGGGAAATACTATATCTACTTGTTACTATAAATTGGTTGTTATTTAGTCAGCATTACATCACCCCTGCGGACATCCCTACCCCGTCCGTATATTATGAAATTTCGATATTGCAGTCTAAGTGTAGAGTACATTCCTAACAAAAGTATTTTACTCTTTAAAATTATATGAAATATAATATTCTATTTGCTATAATACCAATTTATACTGTCAATATATATATAATAATGACATGCATTTTAAAATAACAAGTACATTTCACAAAATGTATAGTTTAATTGTGTCTAATTAGAATAAAAAAAAACCTTTAACTTTGTATCTACAGCTTACACTAAGTACAAGTGTTGAATTTGAACTCTTTATTCACGGATCGTGAAAATACTGATAATTATAATCAAAATTCCATTGATACAAAAGGATTGTTATTCGAAATAAGTTTCTGTGGAATTTATAAAAGCTACACGAATGTTCAATCAACAAATATGCTTCACTCGCCGACTCCAATTGCTCCTAGACCTGTGTTCATTGTGTTAAACTATTTCTCAAATGACTACGTACATCACGAAAATTCGCTTTTTGACGCGCGTCCCCTTTAATTAAGTGAATAACGTACAAGAACTGTATTCACCGAAATAATATTCGTATGCAAATAGTAGTTGTTTACAGAAGAACATACATTGGGTAAAACGGGGTTGGATGCATATGCGACATTATTAACGGAGTCAAAATTTGTTGCTTTTCCATTCCATTGGATGGTATTTATTGTCATTTCGTAACTTGAAAATTTATACATAAAATTAATATTTCCAAAATCCACATAATCCAAAAATATAAAATTACATAAGAAGTGAGACAAATAATAAATCTTGAGTACCTATACATTACGGATACATTCATTTCCTCACGTTTGAAGGTCATCAAGGTCATTGGAAAGGAAGACGTCATAGTCATATAGTCAAGGTTTCTTTGCTTTCAAACCTTATTTAGCCAGACGATTTGTTTCCATTCGTATATTAGAACATACTCTAATTAATGACTAGAAATAAATTCGAAAAACACAACAAGAACAGAGCACACAACATTACAATACACGCATTCGAATAGTTTGAAAAATGGGTATAAGCTTAACATGGAAAGCTTTTATCCATCAAACATGGGAATAATTAATATTGCAAAAGAGAATACGTGTATATGTATATAGCTACTACGCTCCCTCGCACCCGCCGGCTCGTACAAATATAAATGTATAGATATTGTCTCTACAAAGGGCTACAGTGCACCGTATCAGGCCGTTGTTAGGGCACTGGTTACGTTACTCTATTTGTGATGGTCCCCGCGACGTTACTATAGCAACACGATACACAGTATTGTCGAACTTATTGTACACTTTTATTTGTTGCTAATCTCCCTACACGCTAAACACTTTCGCACATGTAATATAAATCAAGCTTCCTTAAATGGAAAATATAAAAGATGATATTATGTAGCTTAGGTAGTATACACATGCATGTATTTTATTAATATATATATATCATTAATGTTTTTCATTATATTATGTCGTATTATTTACGTTCGTTTCAATGTAGTTTCGGTATAACGCGCGTAGATATGGCGTAGCGCTCGTAGCAAATAATAAGACATGATAAGGGCAGTATCAACTTTTTAGCGTTTTTCATTTGTGGTTTTATATATAGAACTATATATTGTTTATTGCAAACTTTAAGGTTTGGATCACTATATTATTTATGTAGACTTAACAATTAAAGTCACTTCATTGACACTAGTAAATTAATCATTGAGAAAATACTCTATAAATTATTCCCGTCAAATCACCTACTGAATAAAGCAACAAAAATAGTTATGAAGTCTAGAATGTATCCAATTATCGAAGTATATATTGTATTTGAATAAAAATATCCAACGAATTTAAATCCTCTGTCAACTCTTAAATACACTCCAAGCAAATAAATCTAATCCAATTATTAGAATAATCGTATATCAAAATCATTTTTTTTGTCAAATGTTATTTTGCATATGAGTAATTTAAATATTTACTTTAAAAGCCTATTTTCAATACTTTTCAGAGTAGCTATCGCTTTCTGAGCGAAATTTCATAAAATAACTAGTGAGCATACTTACAAAGAACGCCGGACCGGAAGAAATGTATTCGAAAAGTTCTTACCGTTCTACCGCTAAAAGAGTCTCCCAGAAAGTGTATTTCATAATTTAGATAGTTTAAAGCAATGTTTTTGGTACCATTAATTTACATATATACAGAAACCACTTGTAGTTAGTTAGTCTATTATACTTGTAATCTCTTCTACAAAAAATCTTGTTGAAGGGAAGTACCACTCCAGATCCCAAAATGTGACAAAATGACAATAATTTCCTAACAAACAAAGAAAGGATCATGTGTATCGGATGAAACCCCGCGAGGTTATCGAGTAACTAAATAAAAAGTGTTGTGGAATTGAGCGCCTCCTTCGTTTTGGGGAACGTAGATTAAAAATATGATGAATAGCAATCACGATATTCTTTTGATGCTATAATCATCGATTCTTTCCTAGTAATTTTAATATGTTATGAATAGATTTTTCATATTTGTTTTGGTAAAATGTACCGTAGATTTACGGGTGAGCTACTCTGAACTAACTTTTTAGTCGTTTTGTGTATTACCAACATTTGCAACGAACATTGCAATTACTTGTTTAAAATATTTCCCTTTATATCTCTTTTATTTCGTGTTGATTATGCTCCAATAAATGAACTAAAAGCGAGATTATTTATTCTGATTTGAACTGACTTTTCATAAATCGTATTTAAGAAATTAGAAATATGATCTTATTTAGATTCATTATATCTCTCGCTTCATTATATTGTTTGCTTCATAGTTTCAGTACTGTAGAAGTTACTCTTACATTTAAGTATTCTAAGATGAACGAACGAAAGATTATGGACTTTTATACATTAACAATTTCATAAAGCACGAAATTCTGTCGAATATAAAGATGTCTCAATGGAGAAACGGTTATACATATTTGAATTGAAATCGAATACCTGGTTATATAATACTATACCTGATACAAAGGGCTCGACAGTAGGACTCCGCGAAGGAGCGATGCTGGCCTCGCTCGGGCTGCTCGGAGTGCTGTCTGTTTCCCACCATTTCTGTATCAGGTAACATCGAGGCATCCCTGTTTAAAAACAATAATAATCATTACGAGAGCTTTGGACGACATGATTTACGAATACCATATTAATACAGATGGAGAAAACCGTTTACTATAAAATATTATATATAAAATACATTTTTAAGTACCTACATGTAAAACTTGCTCATATATTGATATTGACGAAGATTACAAATATTATAATTTTAAACTTGATTGCATTAAAAGTTTTACAAATAAAATTAATATAGAAATTGAGTGTAAACAAAAAATATTAAAAAAAGGCTTTCTACTTCAAAAAAACAAATATGTTAAAAAAAACTCTAAATAATTCCAATCCAGTCAAAATATTTACAATTCCAAATTATTTTAAATAGATAGCTTATCATACTAAACTGAGTAAGTTAAATAAAGACGCACCAAACAGTAGTTTTATATGGAACAATAATAATTTCCTCAAATTCAAAGTATTTTCGTCTCTAAATCAAGTCATTTAAAAATTTTACATGAAAACAATTAATAAGCCGGAGTAATTAATAAGTCAGAAGAACTATATTTGGCAATGTCTCAAATAAATTAATCCTACCTCATTGACGTCACATGTAAAACATTTATTCAAAAGAGAAATGAACAGCTACTAAAACCAGGGTATAAGTTTTTTAAATCATTTTGTCGTAAACAGAGAAGAGGTGGAACGTGCATATTGGTAAAGCAGGATATTCCATGTATAAATCTGGATTTCATAAAAGATTATGGTTGTAAATTATAGTCTGAATATTGTGGTATAGAAACATTTCAATTCATTAGAACATTTCAACACTGTGATCATTTGTATATGAATTCCAAGTCAAATCATAAATATCTTTGATGAAAACCTCCTGCTTATACTTCAAAGGATTGCAATTAAAAATTAAAATGTCCAGATTGGAACATTGATATTATTAAAAAGACTAAATTTTCGGATGAACTAATGAGTTCACTCTCTTTCTACTCTTTATTTTACTCCATAATTTTAATTTAGAGTGAAAGTACAAAAATAAATAAATTAAATAAGATACATATATACATAATTGAGAACAGGGAATTGCGCTGAGCCCATTTTTATTTCTCTTATATATTAATGTTTTAGCGAAATCAGTAAAACACAAAACAGCTTTATCCGCAGACCCAATAGCCTCATTTTTAATGCATTGAAAAAATACATATATAAATGCAGCATTAAATAACTAAACTAAACTTGGTTGGAACAAAAATATTTGAATTGCACAAATATTAAACTAAATGTAAAATATGATAACCTGGTTTTCGAGCAGGTAGAACATAACAAATTTTAGGGACAATTGTTAGACGATAGCCTAAATGGAACAAACATATTGAATTGTACTTGAGACAGAATAAATTCGTTTCGTTTATGTATTACATCTTCGGGGAGATACTATATCTATAAATGCTTACAATGCATATGTCTCGTCTACTCGTAATTTCGTATGGAATTATTGTTTGGGGACATTCATGCTATCTGCGGAAAGCAGTTTTTTGGTACTAAAAAATGTATCCGAGCTATGTGCGGAATGCACCATAAGGACAGTTGCAACCAGTTTAGTAAATAACGTATCTTTACCATGCATTAACTTGCATGTACATTGGAGAAGTATGACAATTTGTAAAATATCACCTACAATATTTTAAGAAGATAGGAGTAATGAATTTTCATTTTATATTGACAAAATATCATCAGAATAAACTGCATTTCCCAACTTGTAGAATAAACACATTTATAGTGTCATATTTATGACTATGTATTTAAAATATACAACTTCAATCTGCCTATTAACAATGAAACAAATTTATGACATTGATACCCCTTCACTGTGATAAATTTGTTACATTGGTTATTTTGCTTTCGATTTTTAATATTTGCACACCCAAGCTTGGGTAGAAGGTATTAGCCACCTAATATTATAATAATGATATCTATATATTGTAAGTACCTCCTTACAAATTACTATAATTTTAATTTGAACTTGAAATTCAATAGTGAGGACCGTTAGTAGTAGTTATTAAACTCACATTATTAATAATGTATTTCAGCAAAGTTACGATAAATAAAGCGCGTTTAACGAAGTTTTCGTAAGGATATTGTAAATCCCTTCCAACAGTACATAAGCATGCCTGGGGCGACCAATAACTTTGGGGTGAGCAACAAGTGCTTTGAGATCTTTTGTTATTGTTCCCAAATTTTACCGTGACTGGAAAATTTCTAGTCTCTACTTTTTGAAACGTAATTTAGTTCAGTTTATTTTTCATGTCATTATAAGCTGGCACGCTAAACTTACAACTTCAAATGTTTTGGTGTCTTCTTCTTTAAATGATTTTAAAGTAAACCTTTATTCCAAGTTTCCTACAATTTAAAACGTTTTTCAGAACTGTTACATAAATGTAATTTTAAATGAATTGATACTAATCAAAAGTGTAAAAGGTTGAAGTAAATGAATAAGCAGTGTAAAATAATTATTGAAATATATCTCAAATTTATTAAGCGGGTTTGGGATCTTGAATATAATTTCAATGGTTGTACATCCTGTGTCTCTAACTATAAATTAATTGGTAAATGTCAGTATGATCAATCGTGTATTGATCTTATAGGTATTCTCCAATAATTGAGCATTAATTTATAATTAAGTGTTATCTTAACCTTAGGATTGATTGCTGCTTGCATAGTTCAATCGAGTCCAATTACATTATGTCTTATTGAAATAATTAATAAATATGTGCAGTTGCTATGATTGGTTTTGTAAATAAATTATATACAAAAACTGGGAATGTTTAATTCGAAAGAGTTTAATTGAGTGAAGGAAATAGTTTATCTGACTAGCTGCTAAATAGTATAATTCCTCCCTGTAACCTTTTTTCAAATAGTTAGAAGTCTGTCATAAACCATGATTTATATTGAAAAATCCGGTTTTTACGTAAGATATAAATAATTCTAGCTGATGTGTATTTGATGGATTTTAAATGGAATGTAGAATTAAACGAATACTGTTTATTTTTGGATATAAATAGGTTTTTCGTTTCACTGTAATCTATTGAACTCATTATAAAACCCTTTTATCTATACTAATATTATAAAGAGGAAAACTTTGTTTGTTTGGTTGTAATGAATAGGCTCAAAAACTACTGGACCGATTTTAAAAATTCTTTCACCATTCGAAAGCTACATTATCCACGAGTAACATAGGCTATATTTTATTTTGGAAAAAAATAGGTTTCCGTAAAATATTTTCGGTTAACTGAAAAAAATCAACCAATGAAATTACTTATTTTGCGTACGCTGCCTAAACTACAAAAGATAGAACCATAAAATGTTAGAATTAATTGTAGATCTTATAAATATCTACAAAAAAGTCCGCGACACACTATACCTATCTGTGTCGAGTGAGGCACAACAACCAAATTTTTATTTAAAAATCTTGAATTTTTTTGGACTACATTTCAACGCGTTTATTTTACTCATGCTATTAACCTTTATCAAAATAAATTATTTCATCAATAACTACAGTTTATGTTGATAATATTTGGTCTTTGAATGATTAAAATTGGACGTTTCGTTTTGAAGTTGAGGTGAAATTAAAATATTACGTTTTCCGCTGCACGGCCCGTTGCGAAGTGGGCGTCGATAAACTGCTTTCGCGTGAAAGAGCATCTTACAAACATCCATATATTCATCCATACCTAAAAACTTTCACGTTTATAATCTTAGCAGGATCTGGCTGTAGACGTACCACGGGCGAAGCCGGGGCGGACCGCTAGTTAATAATATAGATACACATTGGTTTCGAACTCCACCATTTCCAAAAGTTGAATTCATTTGTCAGTATTTGATAGTATATCTATAAATTTCGTTAAATATTAAATAGGTTTTAAGGTAAACATAAAATATTAACGGATCAATAAAGATTTAGTAATTCTTAACTTAAAAATTAAACAGTGTCAAACATTCGTCCGATTTGTTAGTTTCTAATGTAAATCAAATCGAAATCTATATTGTGTCCCCAAGGATTTTGATTTTCGTAACGTTTAAAGATTACACTAAACGTGGAATTGAGAACACCTAGTACAATTAAAAGCACCCAAGAACGAACGAGACAGCAATTACGTACGTACGTATGTAGGTATCTATGTTAATGTTTTTTTGGAATACAATTATTGATGGACCTAGTCAGTTTTGGTTGTACCAAATTTACATACTTTTTATTGTAATTGTCAGATACAAATTAATAAATACAATATGCATTAATGGTGTTCTGTGTCTGATTATGATTATACAGCATGTAATAATCCGCATAAATAAACTTATCACAGAGACATAGGATTTTTTTAATAAGAATATCTCAAACCATGTGTTCCTAAATTTATGCTGAAATGAAGCAGTATCAATGCGTCAGTATACATATTTGAAAATATGATTTTTTTACGCTATTACTTCACAAAGTGATGACATAAAAGATAACTGTTATAGTGACACTTTAAAATAAGTACATGTTATTCAGCTAAGTTTTATTAACAAACTCATAAAACAATTTGTATAGATTTAATCCCGGACTACGAGAATTTTATTAAGCGTCAAGAAGTTCACCTTGGAAGAATTAAAAAATAAGAGGCTCCCCTGCCTGTAAAGTATTAATAGTACTTATATCATGTATGCCTGTGGATGTCGCTAAGGATTTGAATTTTTTATTTTATTCCTCAATTGGAATAAAAGAAAATTTGGACAGAAAACTACACGAACCTTCCTAAAGTACCGCTTTTAAATAGTAATCATTACGTATGTATTAGCCAGAAATGAACCAAGCCAAACTGTATATAGGTATATTTTATATTATTGTCTATAAAAGACCTACCAACTAAAACAATCGATATTTACTTAATGTATAAGTGTCTCGTGGATATCACTATTTTTTACTCACACATCTATCATTATACCTACTAACATATGCTTTGTTTTTCGTCATGCCCGATTAATTCATCTATAAGCTGCTTATTTGTATCTATAACATTCATATTTTAATTCTGATCTTTATGCATTCCGAACAAAGCAAAATGTCACTGCAAGTGTAGACAAAGAAATACAACATCTGAAAATCACAACAAATGGTCTTATTTTATCTTCCTTGAATATACATTAAAATTAATCAACAATTATTGAACACTTGAGCAGTACATCGATTCAGTATATATGTAACTCGGGTGCAATACGTAAATAGCGAAAGTAAACAAGGGTCGTTGATTAGTCAGACAAAATTAATACCATTTCGACCTCACTTGAATTGCCTGCGGTTCCTGTCTACATAGACTGATTGATATTACAACCCTTTTGACTCGGATCCTATATTAAAATGCGTCCGAGGGCTAGATGTCTGTACGTTTATTTCATATGTATATGTTTTTCGTACTACAGATAACTACAATATGATAAAGTGATTGAATAAAGGGGAAATATTTTGTTTGTTTATTACGATGTAAGTCATAAAATTATATTAATCGATTAAAAAAAAATAAAACAGTAGAGAGCTACATATTTACAAAGTAACATGAGCTAATTTGCTTGGATCGATCCAAATTATACTGGAACGGGATTTGCTTACTTACTTGCGTAATGACCAAAAATGAGTTTTGACCTCCAACAATATTACCCACCCAATTGTCTCTATTCAGAAACCTCCCCGATCTCATGACAGCTTTCAAACTGGAGGGTGCAGGTCTTTGGAGATTTCATATTTCAAGCTGTATATAGTGAACCTCCAGCCAATAGGCGCCCAATCGATTACTCAGACACGCTCCTTTCTTGCCATGATTTGCAACCATTCCTTTCACATGAACAAACATTCGGAGTCCACCTGATTTAATCTGACCCATGATGTGGGACGAGCGATATATACAATAATTATATGTTCGATGTCAGTATATAAAATTAGCACAGTTATTTATGTGTAAAATTATATCAACAAGCAAAGACACGCATTCTATCTTACCACTACATATTTTCTCGTTTAAAATACCTTGGCTTAGATGTGAAAACCTATTCAAGATAAATTTTAATGAGTTGCTTCAACGTCGCGCTCGTCTATCTAAAAGACGTTTCAGTATTTGCTCGTTTAATTTATAATTTAAATTTGCATTATAAATAATCAAGTGTTTTTTTATGGCTATGAGTTTGGACTATTTGCAAGGGTCAAGTTTTAAAAGGTAGGTAAAATGTAAAAATATGTACAGATTAAGTATCTCAATGTAACGAATATTTGTTTTGACGTTCGCCACTGCTATACTGATGAGAAGTACCTAATTTTCGACCAAGTAATGACAAAGTATAACGAAATGATCCTTAAATGAAAAAAAAGTTATACAGCTTAACTTAAACTAACTACAAATTACTATCCAACTATACACCACGGAACGGGGTAGCAATTTATTTTTTAAAACAATAACAATTTTGGTACAATGACAAACATGTATTCTATAGAAAATTTTAAAATTATCTTAACACAAAAATTATATCGTCACTCGATTGAAAACCCAAAGAGTACATTATTTCTTAACTTATGGAGGTTCGTGTGTCAAACTGCTTGTATACCTATCATAACATTTTAAAATTAAAAATACTACTTACAGTTCTAGAATAGTGCACAAGTGTTGTAACCACTTTTTAAACAACAAACACGCGTAAGAATTAATATTCGCCCTCCACAAACAACCGTAAGTGAACTATTGTCTAATCACAAATTACATCCGTGAGTGAATATTTAAAGCTACCCTATATCATTATTTCTAAAAATTGGTGTGTTGAAGAAAGCTGTTAAGAAAAAAAAAAATCATACAAAGTAAAGATACATTTGGCCTATAAAGAAGCGACATATTTTTTGCGTAGAAATATAATATTTAAACTACTCATCAATTATATAATTATACTAGCACCATCTAGTTAATTCACAAGTAATTCCAAACGATACGATCAATACCATGACAAAGTGTACTGCTTGCGGGAAGTTTGCGTCGTCGGCAGATGGCGTAAAATGCAATGGATGCGGATGCTTTTACGATAAAGTTTGTGTAAAAATCCCAAAAACTGCTAAAATCTCAAGCTGGTGGTGCCCAATGTGCATTGGATACCGTGGAAGGAAAAAATATAGCATTAGAGGAGCAACGTTCATTAAATACATGCAAACACGATGAAGATATAGCGAAAACAATCTCCCAATTAAAATCTGAATTCAATAACCAGGAGAGGATGCGAACAGGAGACTTCTGACCGATATAGAAATTTCGGGATTGGCAGAGAGCGATAATGAGAACCTAGTGCATCTTGTAACTCTCGTCGCCTCAAAATTAATTTTTCCAATGGCCCAGAACGATATAGTTTATGTACGGTGGATTGGCCCACCACGTTCACATACTTCTGAAGATTTAAGGACTTCGCCCCGTCTCTTGTCTGTACGCTTCGCACGGCGCTCTCTTCGTGACGAATTTTTAAAAGACGCTCGTGTACGCAGAGGCGCAGATACTTCGGGATTCAACTTAACTGGTCCAATACGTAAATTATATGTAAACGAACGTCTCACACGTATAAATAGGCAGTTGTTTCGTAAAGCACGGGATGAAGGACAATAGCGATGTTAATTTTAAGGTTATTAAATGTAAGGAAATGTATCTGCTGCAATATTTGCTTACAGGAACAGTTAATTAATTTAATCAAAAAAAAAAAAATGGTTGCCTGTAAAGTCGGTTTTACGGGCGAAGATTTTACGTGACAACGTCTTTTTCTCGGTAGAATATTTATTGATATGAATATTATTAAATTGCACAATACGAACAAGGAATTGAATGAAAATAAGAATTGCACAAATTTTAACTATAGAAAATATATTTTGTTTACTAAAAAGACAGACAGACACAAGCACGCGCCGATTCAATGCGCCCAATTCTCTAGTGCTGCGCGCGCAGCGGACCGATCATAGTTCGGTGACTCATCGTAACGTTACCGGGCGTTACACTTTTTCATGAGTGACTCCGAGCCGCAACCTAATTTAAGACGTTGTCACGTCAAAAAGCCTGAACGAGGAATTAATATTATGGTTGTGAAAATTGATTATTGGCATAATATAAATTACCTCGGTTTTTTGTTCTTTTATATAGTTAATAGTGTAAGTACAATAAACGGATCAAACTTGTTTTTAATGCTATTTAGGAAACAAAAGAAAAGTAACACATTTGTTATGTTTTTGTACAAAATGTATGTTATTTGCCTTTATGGAATTGTGAAATCGATACAAAATGTACCTATAACAGATATTACCTAACAGCGAATACCGAGACCGAGAGGTTAAGAACTGTAACTTAAATGTATTTTATTCGTATAATAATCATTCTAACGTACCTATTTTTACCATATTTGTATTGATGCTTATAATTTTAAAAATCGATTTATTTAGTTTTGTTGAATATTTTTATATATTTTATAAAATGTTTGTTTTTTACAATACATCAAATCGCAACAAACACAACGAATTTATTTATTTTTTATCTTGATTATTGTTATAACATATACTCGTGCAGCACAAAGCAATATTTTATGTACGGTATTTGATAAAGACCTGGAATTTTTGTCCTTGCTTGCAAGTGAAGAGTCCCCGATATTATTGTTCTTACTATTATGCGGTTTATTGTTAGTTCGTCTATTTATGAGTTATTATTGTTATGAATAATAAACGGAAATCCAATTTGATCTTAAAATTTTTGTAAATGGTTTAAATCTTATCTGTCAGATAGAAAACAGTATGTAGTTGCCGAAAATTACGGTAGTTTAAATTATTCAAGAATGGAGACAACTCCCCGCGGTTGTCCTCAGGGCTCTATACTCAGTCCGGTTTTATTCACGCTGTATACTACTGATCTAATAGATATAAAATACGGTAAAGTTCACTTATATGCTGATGACACGCAGATATATTATCCCATAAATTCAAAAAATTCGGAAATCAGAGAGCGTGAAATTAACGAAGATTTGGAGCGGGTAGCATTGTGGGCTAAACAGAATGCCTTGGTACTTTATGGTTCAAAATTCAAATATATTATCTTAGGTACAAAAAATCAAATACTCAAAATTAAATCTCTCAATCTTAAAATTAAGATCAATAATGAACAGCTGGTTAGAGTGGATAAGGCTAAGAACCTTGGCATAGTGTTAGATGGACGGCTTAGATATGATGATCATATAAGCACCACAATCAGAAATGCCTTCTACAGATTGAAAGTACTGTATGGTCTTAGACAGGTTCTAACAGAGAAGGCGAAAATACTGCTAACGGAGTCATAGGTTTTGTCACATTTTAACTATTGCGATACGGTCTACGGTCCCCGCTTGAACACCAGAGCCGAGCGAGCAATTCAGCGTGTACAGAATGCGTGCGCTCGTTTCTGCTTCGGTGTACCAAAGCGTGCACACATTACACCTTACTTAAATAGCCACCAAATCCTAAAGATGGCAGGTCGTAGGCAGTTGCATCTAGCAGGTCTGGTACATAGGCTGGTATACTCTGGAGTTCCTGTCTACCTCTATGAGAAACTGATATGGACTCAGGAGTACCATGGTAAAAATACACGAAGTAGAAGTAGCAATGCATTAGTAATCCCGAAGCACCACACGTCAGGTTTTAAGGGTGGATTCAAGTATGCTTCAAAGATTTGGAATGACCTCCCACCACCCTTAAAGCTTAGTATGTCATATGTATCGTTCAAGTACAAATACAAAATGATACTTCTGAACAAACAAAAAGCAGACTCGACACATTTATAAAGCAATTATTATTTTTTTATTTATGTCAAATGTATATGTTGTTTATTTTATATATTTATTATTACATATTTGATTAGACACTTATTTATTTTTTATTATAAAAATTTCATTTATAACTATCTGTTTAATTAATATTTACTGTGCATTTATATGATATGGTTGGTACCTGGACAAATATATACGAACCTCGAACAAAACACGTGGGCAGACTGAAAATCAGCGCTGTTCGGGGGTTAAAGCCCGTCAGCATGGCTGAGTCTGTCCCGATTGCCATGTTATTTTTTTTATCTTAATTTTAATTTATATTAGTTTTAATTTTTTCATTTATATTAGTTTTTCCCTGGATTTGTGTTTTATTTTTATGTGGCAATAAAGCTTGTTTTCTTTCTTTCTTTCTTTCTAACTGTTTTCTAGTACATTCGTCCACGTTCTTCACGTTCTTCTGGATTATTGCTTTATTATGTACCTTGTTATTCGTCGTGTTAACATACTGTCAAAATGATACTGGAAAACGTGGAGATCGATGGTGATCGATCGTTTAGTAATGGCAACTCTACGTAATCTTTGAATTTATAGTTTATTTATTTCACAAACCAAGAGTAATACAGAAAAGGTAATATGCAGATCCGAATCATCGCAAGAGGTGCACTGTTTCTCGAAGGTTTCCGATTTATTTATTTATCTAAATGATTTGAGGAGTTTGGTATTGTATTGTAACCATTATAGGTGTCAAAATCAAAAATGGAGAGAATAGTGTTTTGAAAAACGTGCTTAAAATATTTTCATTCAAGCTTTTCGACTTATAAAATAAAGGATGGTTAGAAAACTGCAAAGATCGCAAAAGAAATCTGTCCGATGAAAACTGTCGTCGTAGATGAAGTGGATGGTCACGGCACTCAACTTGAAGTGCTTTATTGGGACTAGATTCTGAGCTCCAGCAATTATTCGAATGGCTTCCGATTGAATGTTGTCGAGTATTCTAAAAGCTAGAACGTGATCACTTTCTAGATAAACATTTCGTAATCCAAACGGTTTCTAGATACGAATTAAAAGTGAAAAAGCGGCGGGCAATCCACCATACGTCAGATAGTCATCTTATAGCATTTTATAATTTCATTAATACTGTTATACAATATTCCCGTTTTTTGCTACTTAAAAGTATTTCTTGACTATTTGCGTGCGTGCTCTTAGGAGAAAAATGCTATCATTTAAGTTGTTTAATAAGTCGTTCTATTTTTTTGTGCTGATAGGTGGATATCATAAATGAATGCTAAATATGTCTAGATTGCTATTTAAACAATTAGATGCTTCTGATTTACTTATATTTGTACCATATTGCACCAGGCTACTGCGGTTTTTCTTGCTTCAAAATAGCTTATTTCATATTTACAGCAGCTCAATAGCTCCAAATAGACTTTTCACTTTGTTAACAATTGTTTCGTTTTATTTTTCCGACATCCTTTTATTTTCATTGCATTTTTTAAAAGCCCAAATGAAATACATTTACCTGAAAATATTTCGGACATGTTCAAATGCAAATTTTTTATAAATTCATTTTGTCGTTTACAATTGTTCCGTGCAATAAAAAAATCAATCAATTGGTCTACCCCTAGTTTCCATGTATTAGAATGTAAAAAAAAATCGACAAATAAAATTCAATACCAAAGTTTTGTGGTTTTAATCCTATGGAGGCTTAAAAAACTAAAACATGATTGAACTATGGAAGGAATGTTTGAATTATTGCCGGGAAAAAGGGTTATAGAGAGCGGTATCAACCATTTCCCCAGCCAAAACGCTTAAGATTTTTTTCACAAAATTGAAATTTTATTTACGATGCATTATTTATTTATTTAGATTATATTGTAAAATTGCTCATTAAAATATACCCATATATCCGTTCCATGTCTAAGTTTTTTTTGTATATCTTTATTGCTTTTCATATTTTAAATATTAATAATTTGTCATTCATATAATATTAAGTTAATTTACAACATCCACATTAAAGCCATTGTGCGTTAAATCCACTTCCAATGGATTAAACGCTTTTAGTCATATAGCAGCTAAATTAAACAAAATAGCTTCTTTGGCGCAATATCCAGGGCTACACGAAAGGTACATCACATACGCCGTCCAAAAGGTTGGCATGGCGATGGGATTAATTGACTTTTGATGAAAAATCAAGTAGCGACCTTTTGCGTAGACAATTGAAACTGTAATCTGATAAAAGCCGAATAGAAGCAAGGGTCATTAAAAGGGGAACTGTATTTGTATATTTGCAAGTATATAGAGAGATATTTACGATGCTGAACTGCTACTCTTTCAAAGTTACAATAGTATATTAAAAAATAAAAAGATAAGTATGTAGTGTGGTAGATAAATAAGTAATAGTCCAAAAAGATGATAACAGTGGTAAAATCTGTTTAGAGTTTTCTTACTTGGGGTTAAGTGGTATAAATAATCTGTAACTTTTTCATATGTGTTGAGGTATTTGTTTCGTTCGGGTGGAATTTATCTTTAAATGAAATGAAAAATTAGATTCTAATATCTGACTATAAGTATATAATAGATAAATACAAAAATAAACAAAACAACCACATACTAATGAAGAAGAAGTATTGTAAAGCAACTACTTTACAATGCTACAGAAATACATTTATAGCTATAGTTTATTTACTATGCACTGCTCACTATGTTTGTGTAACTGCTTTATGTATTATAGTTTCACTATCATAGCCCATTGTGACGGAAATCCGACACGACCCAAGAGAGATTAGGCGCGGGATTGACAGCTTTACATCGCTCTCCTAAGGACGGGTGTGAGTGGACCAAGTAGCAACACGATCGACTTCCTGACAACGTTATGTTTGTGACAGCTTTTGAGACGGAACCATCTCAATTTCATGTATTTTTTTCTAATGGAACATTTAACATTGTGATCTTACAACAGAACTACAAATCGTCAGCTAAAAAAGAAAGTTTGGTGGACAGTTGTGATAGGAACCTTCTATATTAAGCCAACAAGACGAGATAAAAAATCTAAACTATACGATCGCATTACACTGGGATAGTAAACGATTATTATATCTCCGTATCTTTCGTATTTAGGCATTATTTCTGTCACAATCGTCCGTGGCTGGACAACTCTAATTGTCGTTCTGTTTTTCGTGTAGATGTTAGCTACGTACAGAAAGTTAGGAACGTTTCGCTTTTTATGAACAAGTTTATTCGTTTTGCCTGATGGTAAGCGATTTGGAATGCGATCGAAGTGATAGGTATTAGACGTTTAGGTCTTTGAATGAGGTGATTCTACGTTCCAATTTATATTTTACATACACTTTTCCCCGCCAACTGTATACAGATTAAAAAAAAACTCTTTCATATGTTTAAAACAGTATGGGTCCTTCCACTATGGTCAAAAAACTCTTGTCTAACTAAAAATACGCTTATAGAATGTACAATAGACCGTAGTAACGGAAAGCTAAAATATTAAAAACGATAAGACGTAATCGGTGGTTGAAATGAATACAACATTTAATAGAAAGCACTGAACTTTGAATTTACTTCATTTTCGGTTCATGAAATCGATCGCATTAAATGTAGCCTATATGGTATATATAAGTTTATAAGTATAGTTGTCCCATTACAGTTAGATGATGTTGCTACGTTTAGTGGTGTGTGTTAAAATTTGAGTACAAAATGGTATACATTTCTCCGAACAAAAATTTAGAAGGCTTACATTCTTTCTCTTGATTAATCGTGGAAGTTACACGACTACTCGAGATCGGCTGAAGGGATTTTAATAATTTTCGGCTCGTTGGATATGTCTCCGTTTGGATAAGGTTATGATAAAAATGAAAAACCAGATGTTTAATGATGTTATTGTTTCGTTATATAGGTCTAATGGTATTTTATAACTTAACTTGGAGACAGCCGCAACTAATAACGCTAGAAGCAACCTAAGGCTGGGCTAAAACATACCATGGTGAGTTCTTTGAAAACAAGAATTCCACCCACATCAACATATATATATTCATGTATTCAGAGATGACGATCGAGTTTAAACTTAGTTTCTGTTAGTCTTGTTAAGCATAGTGGCTTCAACTCGTATTAAATAAACAAAATTGGCTTTACAATTACTTGAATGAATACCATTTACTGAAGTTTACGAGAGTAACCATTTCATGTTTATATGCATGAAAGTCAGTCTTAATTCGTATTATGGTTTTATATATTTTTTACATCCTTCGAACAGAAACCAGAGGGTTAGTGTGAATTGGATCAAAGATAATTTAACAAGGGTATTTAAACTCGTCGCTGAATAAGACAAGTATCGCGTTCTACTCATATTCCATTTTCAACCAAGAAAGATTGAAGTAAAAAAACTCTGCATCAACACTTTTACGGAGAAACCCAGTCTTCGCGAAGGATAAGGAGATGAAATGGCCCACCAAATAACAATCCTTGGTGTTAAAATTTTTAAAATAAAAGTCTTCAAGATAAGTAATGAAAGCTATGGTAACTCCCACATCGAGGATCTTCAAAACATTGTATGATATACAATAAAAAATATGGTACAAAAAATTTGGTACAAAGATACAAGGTAAAATTTGTGTGTTCCGTGAACTGATTAAATCACTACCGACTTATTTACCTTTCAAACAGAATCAAATTCGGTCCATCCGTTCAGGAGCTACAATGCCACAAACGCATACACTCCAAATATGTGTTCAGAAGGACATGTCAAAGTTACAAAACACTCCGTTGAGTTTTAAAAACAACTGTGTAGATCACAAACATAATACTACACAAAAATGATTTGAAAACTGTCTTCAAAAATGTGGTTGTTAAAATTATTGTTAAAAGAAACAAATGTTAAAACAAAACCAATGTTATAAGAATTCTATAGGATTTTTTCACAAAACATACCACAAGCAATAAATTTTAACGTAGAAAATAATATTAACTAAATTTTAAAATATACACAAAATAAATACATCCTTATTTGGACGAATCAAATTTCGATTGACAAAATTTTATCTGCGTGGACTTTTAGTGAAGACATCGTCAGACGAAAGGAATTATTGATTTCGAAATATTCTCATATAATTATGGTATAATAAGTTTGATTAAAAGCCATTTAATTATCAACTTAGACATGTGACAAAGCAGTAAAACTTTTCCCTTTTTCCATCACAATCCTTGTAAATAGTAGCCTTCATTGCAAAATTTTTATTACGTAAATTTTCAATAACAAATTTTTGAGAGACATCACTTCTGTTCATGAATATTTCTTATTTTTATGATATCTTCTTTGTCTTATTTGCTAAATGAATGTAAGCATTGCGAGCATGCTAGAAGTAATAAACGAACAAAACAAAGTGAACACTCGTTGCTTATTCTTGTTGAGTTTGTGGAGCAGAATATTGAATAGTTCCGTGAAATAGTAGCTGCATATTGTCCACTATGCGATGCTCTTGAAGGTTTACCTATTTTGACAAAATAATTCTTAATTACAAATAATTACCTGCTCTAAAAAATAAATATATGTAGTTTTAAAATAACTCATCAACTAAATTGTCATTCAATCATTAACTCTAGAAGAAATAATCCTTTGAGAAACTTCTCATTTAGCAAAACTTCCACAGTATATAATAATCATTGGCAAAATACAATTTATGCAAATGTTCAATTTTGCGAACAAATCAAATTTTCAAATTTTTCACAGCGCTTTTAAATTTTGTGATTTTTACAAATGTGGTAGATACAATAGTGTTTGACAAAAAAGAGATAAACAATAGTTTGCTGTCTGCGGTCGAAAAAGATCTACCAAAACTTCGTTTGTTGCCTACAGCGTCATAAAGTTGTGTTACTTTACTTGTTTTTCTCTTTTGAGTTCATTAATTTATAGACGCTGAGTTTTTTTTTTTGTTTTTGTCACAAGTAACTTAAACCATGGTTCAAATGATTACAACGACACCCGATATCTCAAATTCTGTCCAGCCACTCGCAGCGTGAATAGTACCACACCCTGACAGAAGGTATGGTTATATGGCTTAGTATCTACAGGCGACCCACCAACGAGTTTGTCACCGCTTACATAAGAGTCTATCTATATCTCAAACAAACAGAACATTTCAACTGGTTTATGAAAATTAAAATATTCATTCAGTAATTATCGTAATTACGGTCTTACACAAATATGAGTGTAGAATAATCGCACTTCACTACCGTTGGTGCAGTTTGCGGATGGGTCTACAAATTGAGTTGAGTTTTAGGTAAAATTTTCAGTTTTTTCAGTTTGGAACAATGATGAGCACGTAAACTATATTGTACCTGCGCCTGATCTTTCTGCAGTCATGCCGATCTTTCACTACATATGTATATGAGAATGATAGATGGAGTTCTCTTTAGTTTGCACGCACATTCGTTATGTATATCTCTTCTGTATAAAATAATTCTGTATCTAATATATCTCTTGCGCAGTTGATTAGTCTCAATGGGAATACATTACAGTGAATGAGATTCAAGAGGAATAGTTAAATCTTGTAAGTCTTTCGAAAAACAGTACCTTCCATTTAATAGCACATTTATTTGGTTAAGAGAAAAGCACGCCACGACTTTCGTAGTCGAAACGAAATCTTTTGTAATAAACTTCTTCAAAATTTGTATTTACAATTTTCATATTTCATTCGAATGACTCAGAAGAAATATACCAAATATTTTAGAACAATAATGAATTAATTTGTTTATTTTTTTAAACATACGGATGACCTTGACAATTACTTGAGTGCAATGTAACACGGGTCATTTTTCTAACAAAAAATTATAGAATACAACCTTTTAAACACGCTTTTATAAATTTCATCTATATGTTAGTATGTTCTTATATAACCGATTCCTTTACACAGACAGAATTAATTGTAACTTTTACACCTAATAATGATCTAATTATCCTGATCAGGATGATAGAAATGAACAATTTCCTTACTTATACTCGGAATAAGAGCAATGAGGACAATTTAGTTGATTCTATAATTATTAATATATTATATATATAAAATACATATTATACGTACCGTAACTTGGTTGAGCTGGCTATTCCGTCGGCGAATGTAGATATAGTTTTCTGAATTATAATTATATTTAACTATTTTTTTATTATTATTTTTATTGAAGAAAAATATTCAAAAATATAATTAGGTATAGGTATTATATATATTACTTATATTTTTTGTTGAATGTTTTTTTTTTTAATAAATGAATAACAAAATTAAATATTATATTCACATAAATAATTAATTATTGTATATTTTTATTTTTTATATGCATATTTATTATTTACCAATGAAAGTTGATAGATTACCATTAAATAAGTAAATTATCAATTATTTTTTAATTTTATAAATTAAAAGTTTTGAAACAGTTTGTGATATTTTCAATCCACGTTAATTAAATTATAGTTTTTCATATCGGCATAATTCAAATCGTAAAATTTAAGAAGCTATTTCATCACTTTTTTATCAAATTAAAAGTATAAAAACCATGGCAAATGCGAATAAAACCGTAATCAACAGGTACCTAAAGGGTATATGGGAAAGGCTCGCGCGCTCGGCGTTGTCACCTGTGGGCGGGCGGTTCGAATGAGATCGGAACGAGCGATTGTATCCGCGATGCACTGGGAACTGACGTTCACTGTAAAGTCACTACCTGTATACTGGTGTTTATAGATATGAAAGCAATTTATACCTGGAACTTTCCAACTGACAAAACAATATCTTTAGGTACTTAAATAAACTCGGACACTGAGTCCACGTAATAAATTCCAACCAAATCAGATTGTTAGCTAGATTCAAAGAAAAGCATAAGACGCATTGATTTTTTTAATTGTTGATATTAGCATCAACACTGTCGCAGTTTTTTACGTTTTGTTCTAAACGTTGAAATATTTCACATGTTTCAAATGTATTGACCTAACAAACAACTAAGACACAATCTTGAGCTAGGAAACGAACAAATGTGTTACTAACCCCATCTGTATGTATAGTTGAAATAAATTTTTAATAACTACAGATATATCCCGTATGCATTTCCTCACGCTTTTCAGTCCATTCCTTTATTCCCGACGACAATCCTTTCCCTATTCTTATCTCGTAAGGGCGGCAGACTAGAACCTAACTCTGCAAATTTTCATAAGCGATCATTAAAAACTATAAATTTAAAATATTCAATTATTCTCTTGAGTTGCATGTTATATATATACATTTCTTATTACTACTGGACTCAAAAATTTTTTATATCTTTATTTTACCACCAGTTATTACAGTTATAGATGGAAAATTGCCTTTTTTTTCAAGAGAGCATCAATTGTTTTTGTCGTGTCACTTTGGTTAAACTAAAGATAGCTTAACACAAGTCATGATAGTGTTATTTCTTATCCTGACACAACATACGTGGTATCACTAAATCGATTATACTTTACGCAATAAGGAGATTTTGCACAGTATGTTTTCTTTGGTAGAATTTTTATTAGACATACATATCATTGTAATGAATAATTTTCTTTAAGACTCCGCATTGCTCCGCATTTTAATCTCAACTATAATGGTTTCGTTAGGTTATGAAATATAGGAATAAGAAGCTTATCAGTTTGACGGTTAAGTACGTTTATATAATTGTACTGTAATAGATATCTACAAGGTACACAACGTTTTATAACAATAACTATTCAAAATCGTCTGTGGTTAGATTAGTGTGCCACAAAGTCTATGTAAATTAATCTAGCAACAAGCATTTTCTTTGGTCTATGATATTAGTGACGTCTTTGTTTGAGTCCTTCACACAATGGAAGCTTAAATGATGAGCGAAAGCGCTTGAAAATTTAACTTGACAATAGATTCTCCTTGCAAGGCCCGAGTAAATTACATCCTGGTTCCAACCACAAACAGTCGAAATACAATCGGTTTGCATTGTTTATATAACACATTCTGGTTCGTCATTCTTTTTTATGTTATATTTAGAACGTACTCAAAATTAAAGTGACCTACGTCTACGCCTATTTAGCTTATAATTAGTCCACTAAGGTTGACCGATTAACGTAATTCTCTTTGTGTGTTTTTTCATAAAGAATTTACATCGTTCGTTCACATTTTGTGATTTGGTGTGGTATAAATGAGATGGAACATGAAAAATAAATCGCTACTTGTGTGATGTCGTTTAATTTTGTTATTTAAAGTATGTTGAAAAATGATTTTAATAAGAACATGTACCCAATACAGCAATAAGCATCCTTTAGAGCAAATAGATATAATGTATTGTGGGATACATTTTTTAATTAAAGTTAAGGTTTAAGAACTAATTTTAATTCTCAATTTAAAAATTCGTGATGGCATCACTTTATTACTTAATTTAAGACTTAGATACTTTTAGACCTTTTATAGATTTAAAATATCGGTGGTAGCAAGTTAAAGGGAATCATTCCATAGGTCTTTTATATTCTGTCATACAAAATTGCGACAACCCTAAAACGCTCTTAATGCAGTTCTATTGGAAAATTTACTGTTATGGATAAAAATACTTTATTAACAGCCTTTCTATTAAATTTCATGTTTATAACACAAATATGATGATGGTCTTACATAAAATCCGACGACAGCCTTAAACACCTTTAGCACAACCCTATAGCATAATCCGTTCTCAGCGCGCATCTGCACGACTAACTTCCTATATAGGTATAACTGCAAACTAACTTCCTATAAAATTTCACCAATGTTCATTCAACGATTATTGAGATATCGTGGTAAAGGTAATATCTAAAATGATATTTCACTTTTTATATTTTGTACTCGAAACTTCAATATGCTAATTATTATTGGATTAGGCTGCAGTTGTTTTAATGAGACGAAACTACTAAATTATTATAATAATAGCTCGTGAAAATAGTGACTGCATGAGTGTATATGCCATGGCAATTTTATCCAGTTTGCTAACACTGGACACAAACTTGTCTATGTGTGTCCAACATTACATGCTAGGATTTGATCACTGAAGAGTTACCCTATTATTGTTCACAGTACAGACAAGTTTAGGAACAAATATTCATAATAAAGTTTAAAGAATAGAAAAAAAAACGATTACGAAACGATATAAAAAAATATCTTCTATTAACATTTTATAAAATTTTGACATGCTTTAAAACTAAACATCAAATTCGACAAATATTCAATTTGTTGAATAAAATAATTCATTGGAATATTTCATTTACCGATGTTCATTTCTATTTTTTTTTGTATTTTTCCTAAATTCACCTTTATGTCTTCTTCTAGTCAAAGTAATAAAATTTACCGCCCTTTACCGAATTTGCCCTTGACATACGACCGTTTGAAATGTATTAGAGTAACAGTGTTGTCTTACTGCTTAAAAGCTTACGTGAGCGTACAGGTCGTACAAATTACGTTTATTATTTACGACTTCGCGTTGGAAAATACTCTAAAGCCAGCGTACAATATTACTAAACAACTATAACATCACCTTAAAGCATCAAATAAATAACAGAATACTAAAAGGAGAATGCGTACAAAATGATATCAGGTATGTTTTAGACAGTTAATTTTTGATTAGGTTTGGGAGCCCGTCTTGCAGAAATTACAATTTAGACTAATTCAAGTCTGGTGTGATGTAATATCTAAACAGAAATGCCCTCTCATGAGCCGTAACAATGCTTAGTACCAAACAGGTAAGGTCAAGTGTCTATCTATAGGTATTTATATTATTAATAAGTTGAAATATTGTTTGTAGGAAATAAATTAATAAACTAAGCACACAAAAAGATTTCGCTTGAAAGCTAGGTACATTATCCTAAGCGATTAGTTATTGGCTATTTATATTAATTTTTTTTTATTATTTGGGTTTAATGATAAGAATCATCAATGTGTGTCAAAATTACAATCGCTTAGACGACAGAACAATACGTAAAATAAAAACAGTTAGAAAATGTCACCCCAGCATAGTGTTATGAATCCCTGCAGTGAATAAAATTATCCCAAATGAAAATTATTTGCTAATCGTAACACAAACTGTAAGCCGCAAATATTTGGAATCTGTTAGTTAACCATTTCATTTGAACATTGTTAAGGGACATCGCTTGGATTAATTTTATGTTACAAACGACCGCAGTCAATGGAGCTTCGAATGGTTCGAGATAGAATTACTGAAATGAATAGATTGATCGATCAACGGGCTAATAACGCCCTATACATTCGTTTGCGGTGGTCAAGTCTACACATAGAGTAGACGCCGTGTAATCAAATGGTTCATTTGCTTCGATCAAATTCTAAGGTACCCACAAGGACCAAGGAGACATGACAAGCCATATTATGTAAATATTATATTGCAATTGACGAGTTCCTAAACTAGATATGATAACAAAACATTTGGTGATTTCAGTCTGGTGGTTCGTCAGGGGTTTAATTACATAATGACAAAAATAAAAGATGCGGGCTGGCACCGGCGGCAAAATCGCGTGGGCGTTTATGGAATGTGTCGAAAAATAAAGAAAATTGGACTATTTGGTTTTTTTTTAGTCTCGAAAAAGTTTTCTAATAACTTTAAACACTACAAATTCTAGTAGTATAGAATGTTTTTACATACGAGAAACTGAAAGTTTCCAGAGAGTAAGTAAGAAAAGAGTAAATGAGTACACAATTTTTTTTATAGTAGCATGCGAATGCTACTAAGTTAGTGTGTTTCGTTGGAATCTCAACCTTCCTAGTTCTTATATTTCCGTCCTTCTTATATTTCCGTCATCAATCCTTTCCTCATCCGTTATATCTTAAAAGCGGGTAACGTTTTTGTATTCGGTAATGACAGAGCGTCATGGGTTCATGGGTAATCGCTTACCATCAGCGTTTACACCAGCTCAGTAGTCAGATTTAATATAAAATAACATGTATAAAAAAAATTGCAAAACATTCTTCTCTGTAAGAATCACTACGTTTTACATGATGCATTGTTAAACGTAACGCGATCAACATTTGTAACAAACGCGTTCATTTTCTGTTTTAATATTTTGTCGCTGTGAATTGTAATACATAGATAGGGTTTGTAGTTTCGTTCCGATACCGTTCGTTTCTGTCTGTGTTTACTCAGAAACATTGAGTAGTTTTTTTATATTGTAGTTTCTTAAATTATAATAAGCCAAAATTAATCATCTGGTTAATTTTTCTTTTATATTTTACTAATATTTTGAAGTCTTAAACAAAAATAATTGAGAGATTATGTAAAATACAAAAACAAAAATAAAAGCGTAATTCTAAGCGTGGAACAATACGTTACGTTCTAATAATTAACAAACACTAAAAAAACAAATTGAGAACCTCTTTCTTTAATTTATGTCAGTTGCAAATAAGATTATGTTTCGATAGAGACACAAAATGATTTTATTGACAATTTGCTGTCTTAATAGCAATAGTGGATTCAGAAAATAAGCAAAACTGTATAAATAATTTACCTTACCTGACCCCGAGCATTAACCACTTGTGGAATATGTTTCAGTAGCTATTTATAAGTCAATAGTTTCCACATAGATACTACCTACATACCAACTAAAGCCCTATGAATGTTATTGAATTCTTTAAATTCCAGTCTAACCATTTTCCAAGTAAAAATATATATTTCATTATATTGGTTACTTTAAAAAACACTCTTAGTATATAAATAAAAGACGTAAGCTGAACATTAAGAAATTAAAATTTAAAAAAACACAAAAAATATTACAGAAAGTTCCCTAAAACTAATTAATTATTAACCCTATATTTTTCTGATTCCCGATAAAAGTAATCAAAAAGCATCCACTATTCTTACATCTAACCTCAATCTGTAACATTTGTATGAACATAAATATAGGCAGATATAAAGCAGTCGCGCTTACCTTATATTGACGGTGACTCCATGTGTTAACAGGTGGCGCTTTCAACAAGTCGCGGAGTCACGCGGCCCGTAGCTCAGGCGTGCGGTAGGGGCAGAGTCCCGACAAGAACACGGCGCGCTGCATGCGAGACGCAAGCGTGGCTATACCTATCGCCATCGATTTTTTATATACCTACTTAAGCGGCAACACGTGGTTTAATCTTTAAAAAATATACTCGTAATCCGAACGAGCGGTCGCGCTGTGTACTTCAAATAAAAAGAAAGGTCGTGCTACGCCGATGTCGGCGTATTCTCATATGAGAATTTCATAAAATTTGTTATGCCGCGTGAATTCCATAGAAATTTTTTGATATTCCTATTTTATGGATTCAAAAATTCTAAATTTTATATGATATAAAATAACGATGTTTAGGGTATTAGGGACAAATAAGCGCGGTAAAATATTGGTTACGTAGCTCGTAGCTCGTAGCTCGTAGCTCTGAATTTAATAATGCTTACCGACCAAATGTAATAACGACTACAGTTTGCCTAGTGGGCGAAAGATGTCGCGCTATTATATTCATTATCGTATAGATTTTATACTATATGCTTATACATACTTATAGACTACTCGATGATGATATAAAGAGTTTATTAAAATAACGTACCCATACATTAGTACGTTATAAATTATTTGAATATTATTGTATGTTTTCGATTTTTTTTTTATTTCAATATCTGCCTGAAAGCGATCAATTATGATTAAAAAAGATTGGATATCATAATAGTTTCATGTTTATTCTGAAATTCAGATTATGCACATAACTCTCAATCTTCATTTTATTTCTGTATGAGGATCGCCAGATTTCGTCATGTCATCGCGATTGACACTGCCCATAAATATTGACAGTACATTACCACTGTTTAGGTGTTGATAACGTGGTCCTAAACGAATTCCAAGAAGCACCCTTGGCTCCTTCACTAATGCAGCTCGACGGAACATAGTGGGTTTTAGATGGTAGGAATCGGACATAACCCACGGCCTATTCCCCGGGGACCGTGGGTATCTATGTAAGATTTCCCCGTGTTTTTTCTGGGTAATGGGGATAAAGATAATAATTTCATACTCACATACACATACGCACACTTATTATTTTGTTTACGTAATTTTGTAAGTTTGTGCACAAGTATTTATACAAACATTGCTGATTTAAAATAATATCAAATTTTATATTTTAATTCTACATAATATGTACATAACAAAGATGTCAATGCTCCTTAACTGTATCCAAATTATTTTTCTTATAAGGATTGAAGTAAAAAACTTACTGGAGCCATTTTAAGTTTTTGTTACCTCACATCAATTTTAAGAATTCTTAGGATCTATGGACTATACCTATCTAGGGACTACATAAGCTACAAGCGTGTTTTAAAATGCCTTAAAGTTTATGATCCACTGCATTAAGAAAAAAGAAGAATGTATCATATCCTTCAGAATAATATGCTACTTTGATATTGTGTTGAAAATTTTTTTTTGTATGTCATCGTCGGCTGTGTATTTGGTAGTTCACCGGATGGTAAGCGCTATCAACGCCCATGGACATTTGGAGTGACGTAAGGTCGATTACAGACCTTACGCCTCTACAAAATATGAATTGCCGAATTGGAAAGGGATTAAAAAAGGATTGACAAGAGGAATAAAGGGCCTCTGGCTCCCCCACTTACCGAACGAAACACATTTATATGCTGTTTCACGCCAGTCTTATGTATGGTACTTGCCCGGTGTGAATGGCCTAATTCGTGCCGAAGCGTGCTTGACTATCACGATAACTATAATACTAGCACACAATATTAAAATTTGTATCAAAAGATAAAAATAACAAAGACACCTCTAAATATTTGATTTGAATGATGCTTATATAATAGTAATCATTAATTTTTCATGAAATTGTTCTTCGAGCACCATAGTTTTTTTGGAAAGTATATAGCCGTCCGATACCGTTGATTCATTGATTGCATAAATGTGTACGAGCGTTATTTTTATCCCGTAGTTCAAATATTTTAGGCATTTATTTTAGACTTTGCTCGATACGATCGATTAACACCCTAAATCTTGATCTCATATATAAGTAATTGTGATTGAATGATTAAAAAATCCTCTTTAATTACACAAATAAAAAACAAATACCTACTGTCAAAATTTTAGATAAAATTATAGTATTTTGACATTTATTTAATTTTGACACTCCAGTTTCAAAATAAATCTATCATACAACAACTCGATTACACAACAACATTATATAAAAATCAGTCATACGCAGGAATATGGTTACTGGAAATAAAAATATAGCGGCCTTTGGCTCAAGCGTGAAAAGATTTGGAAAAATTACTGTACATCCCAGTTTAGATCCTAGTGGATTATATACGGAACGTCCAGATGGTTGTGATCCTTGTCTATATCATCCTCAGTCAATTAAAGAAATTTTTCGTGTAAATCGACATAGAAAAGTCGATAAAGATCCTTGGAGATACAATACTGAACTCGAAGATTGGGCAAGGAATTTGGGATATAGGAATCAAAAAATCTTAAATCAAAGAAGGTGGCAAAACTCTTTGCTGGGCCCCGCTTGGCATGAAATCAAAGAACCACCCAAATACAAAGCTGCCTGTATGAATGTTGGTTTTGGAAGAATGCGCAGGTGGAAACCTCTTAAAAGTAGTACTCCCTGCCCAGGGACGTATTATACAGCTGTACCTATTAAAGCACCATACGGTCCACATTCTGAAAGACCCACATTTGAGAGAGAAGAACCATGTCGTTTCAAAGACACATCTCCAAAATGGTCTCTGGCTCCAAATAGGTATGTGATAGTTGACAAGGAATCTATTGAACAAAAATCCAAGAAAATTGTGTCCTTAAGGGGTCCGTATGATTTATTTACTGGATTGCGCGATGGGAGCACAATAAAGAATCACTTCAACACATCGTTGCGGTGCGCAGCGGCCACATGGCCAATAGCTCTTAAAGGATGCTTGGAGACGTATAAAAAATCACATTTTGGTACAATGAATAAGACCAACCGTAGTATGCCATACAGAGGAAGAAATGCATTAGTAGATATAACAATGTGCCTAAAGAGACCAGACGAGCCTGGACCAGCTCACCTAAACATAGATAAACCTAAACATTTTAAACAAAATAAAAAGGGCTTCAACAGCAGCTACGACAAGCCGCCAGGATACAAACGCGTGGTGGTTTGGCCGGGCGTCGGCCGATATAACACCGAAGGTGACAGGTGCGTTCCGGGTCACGGCCATAAACACGTGTTTACAAGCAAAGAACAAAGAACGATAGGCGCAATTTTACCACAACCAATGAATTCTTTTTAAAACCGGGTAAAAAGCCAGTACATCTTTCACTTACTTTATTTAATAGAGCGTTAATATAATGCATAAACTTCTTTAAAAAATAGGTGTCGACTCAGCTTCGGTTTAATCCATTGACTTGGAGTAAACATTTATTGTGGGAGTCGAGCACGCTTCGGCACGAAGTGGGCCAGCTCGCACCGGGGAAGTACCACACCCCCACAGAAAACCGGTGTGAAATAGTGGCATGCCACTGTGTTTCGTACGGTGAGTGGGGGAGCCGGAGGCCCGTTTCCTTTTCCTCACCCGTCCTAGTCCATTCCTTCTTTCCAGTCATCAATCCTTTCCTTATTCCTTGTCCTTTAAAGCGGGCAGTGCATTCACAGACGTACTATCTTTGCTTTGCTTTATCGAATGTTTATGGGCGGTGGTGATCGCTTACCATCAGGCAAACCACCAGCTCAGCTGCCCGCTATGACATAAAAAAAAACAATAAAATCACTCAAGTGCGAGTCAGACTCACGACATAGCAAAGATAAATAGCAACTTCAACAAAAATTGGTGATCCATCAAATTTATGACCGGGCCAACCATTGCTTGACCTTTTCTTATTATTGTTTGCTATAGCAGCTACGAACTCGGATCTAACCTCGTCACTATACATAATATTTTCTAATCTCCGATCTGTACGTGGTTACGTGGTTCTAGCTACACCACTCGCGACCATCCATGGCACACACTCGTAGCACGCATCCTTCCATATGAAAAACATTTTCGCTGAATCCGTTTCCACCAGTGCTTCCATCAGTTGTGTGTCAATGAATATGATTGGTAGATATCAAACGCATCCACAGCTATGCAGCATAGCACGTCTCCGGCGGAAAGGCACCCTTTAGACGGTGATACCTGGACTATTCTTATAATAATTCGTGAATAGTATCAAGTATCTATTTTGGTTTTTTTTTTATATACCTATCAATTTTACCTTATTTTTAGATAGTTAAATAAGTGCATTCTCAATTATGGTAGATAACGAAGGAACCAAGAAAAAGCACGTACATCTTATGATTGCAAACAAAACTATTACCATCTGTTTTATGGTAAAATGCTAATATCCAAGATAATCATTATTGCTTACGTACTATTAAAACAAGCCGGTGCCAAGACGTTCCAATACATGTTATAGTATAGCTGGGCTATTGGCGTTTTCTATAATTTATTCTCTTAACAGAAATCGCTCATCACGTGTTAAAAAATGTATTAAGTCAAAATTTTTTATATTTCTCGTAGATTAGGTGGTCTGTTGCGGTTTTGCATTAGGTTTCCAATTTAAATTATAGCCTATATCTTACCCAGACTTAATACCTATACAACAAAAACTTTCATTCAAATCCATCCAACTATTCTGGAGATTAGCGTGTACAGACACAATTTTTTTGGATTCGTGCTCCAGTAGGTACTGTTTTTAAACCCGCCTCAAATCATAATTTTTTAATATAACCATTATAAAAACAGTCTTTTTACTATTTTATTTTATATAGAAAAAAATCCTACACAACAAACGGCTTCATCATAGGAGGCCCTCTCTTCGAATTTTATATCGATGACGATGTCAAAAATTACCGTCCTTATTACTACTACCAGCTTGAATAATCAACAATAACTTTATTTTAGTGCGACGCCCAACAATTTCAAAATATTTATAGAAGCTGTTCGCCCCAGTTTTATCTCGGATTCTTATTTAGGCAGTCACTCAGTGAAATTGCAGCTTTCTCATGGCGAAAGGATTTTTTTTTATGTTTTTGCGTGAAAACGTTACAAACATAAGTTTGCTATTTATAATGTTAGTGTTCTTACTGTTTAATTCATATACCTATATTAAACACGAAACAAATAGATTATTTAAATTAAAATAGTCGTAATAATCAGAGGCTCTGTTAGTATACAATTAATATAATTATCATTTCAACTCGAATGTTATCAGTTTGCAATTAAAGTGGTTATAATGAACTGTACTTTACGAGTACTTTTATCCATGGTTACTAAGGGATTAAATTAGAAAAAAAAATAAAAAAACCTTTTTTATTGACATTTTAATTGAGGAACAAATCTAAAAGTATACAATTAACAACATTTTAACCTTTCATTTATAAACATTATATATTCATTCTTAATGGAAATACGTAAAATTAATTTAGTTTTGCTCCCCAATTGCCCATTACGTCTTTATTATAATGCTTACAATTAATGTACTGGTTCAATACTATGTTACATTACATTTTCACATGATGTGTAAAGCGCATTTACTACTCGTAATATAACATTGAAAATTATGCAGTTTAAAAATTACCTATATACATAAATGCGCTTACACATAGTAATTAACATGCAGAAAAAATATACACAAAACCAACGATATCTTTAAACTACTTACGCTATTAAAAGGTTCTTCACTTTCATAAAATCTCTAAGAAGCGGAAGATAGGCTGTGTAGAATCAAGCCGAAATAGGGAGAGTAAGTGGTAAATTTAGGTCAGCTGAAACCAAATAATAATTCAGTGCGCTACCTTCCGATTAGAAATTTTATCAAAGGTTTGTGATATCATTATTAACTAAAAAATTTTTCCTAATGGAGAAGTTTTCCAATATAATGTAACATGTGATTAATCCAATATAAGCACTCGAAAATTAGGTGTTTGTAGATTGCGATACGTAATAGACCTACGCCAGTAACATTTAAATTTCAATAAATAAATTCATATCCATAAAATCAGAGATCTGAAGAATTTAAAAAAAAATTCAACGATCAAATATATAAAACATTCAAACTGAGCTTTATAAGAGAAGGTAAAAGTAATAGGATTGTACTAATATTCGTTTGTATGCAACTTTAAATATTATTTTACTACCAGTTAGCCCTTACTTTTAGCCCGCAACTTCGTTTACGTGAACAACTGAAGGGTTTAAATTAAATAAGGTTTAATTTAGATATAGAAGTAAAATACTTCTTTCCCTGAATTTCAAGTAGAGCCCAAGTACACTAAATTAACAATTAAATTGCAAATAACTTACAAAAAAATTAATTTTTTAACTGTGTTTGGGGTAATAATTCAGGCGCCAATAAACGCGTATTTACATAAAACGAATATTAGTATTCCTAAAGACAATCATTAAATTATTAAATACAAGTAATTATACATTTTAAATCAAAATGCACTTGATACAGAATGGAAATTATTAAATTTTACTATAAATAAATAAATAATATCGAATGAGGGTTACATATCTAATGCACCTTGCAAGAGCAATCAAGAGACATTACTTTTTTTTACATTAATTTGTGTCTCTTGTGATATAGAACTATTTAAAATTTAAGAACATTTTCAATTAAATTTTCTAATCGGTTTGTTCAATTATATAAGTTACACGGGTCACACACATGCGTACCGACATTCGTATAATAAACGAATGATTGCCCTCATATAGTGAAGTAACACATTTGCAAATCTAACAATTATAGGTTTAAGTATTTGTGCAAAAATGCGTGACCGGCACTACCACTGGAAACTTCTCCGTTACTACACTAAGTTCCCAAAATGGCAGGGAAAGAACAGTGAATGGTACCTAATTTTCTTAAAATTTATATACAATGGTAGGTGAATGGTACCAAAATTTCTTAATATTTTACTATATGGTCCTGTTCGACAGGAAAGATGATAAAATAGCATACATTACTTGCTCAAATTTATATTATCAGAATGTTCTCCCAATTGTCTACATATAAAACACTAATAAAACTGGTATAGGGGAACGAAGATGATTTATAACATTCATATTATATTTTACGTATCATGCATGGCTTCTGATTATTAATAAAATGAAACATTCATAATTCACATACATAAATGCATAAAAATCTTTTACTAAACTAACAACTAACAACTATATATACCTATAACTGTATCTTATACCTTATTCAATATTAACTATCGCATATTATCTATCGTATATTATTTTACAACCCAGAAGCTGTGATTTTCTTTTCATTCATCAACATATACATGGCAAGCATAATATAAAATAATATTCTTAACATTTTTAAGGAAAAATTTCAATTTCTAGGACAATTGGCGACACCTTAGAGCATAGAGTATACATAAGTAAGCTATAGAGCGCGCGTCACTCAGTTTGAAGTGAAAGCACAAGGAGGAACATATTACATCGTTACAATATATTATTTTCAAACTGATTTACTGCGTCATCTCTTTTTCTTGACGCACTCAATTAGTTTGAAAGCAATACGCGTCACATTGAGTTGAAGAGGAACATTTTTATATGCTTAGTATAAAAATGGTGAATACTAATCAAATTTCCTTAAAATTGGCACAACGGAAAGATGTGACACCCGCGCTCTATAGCTTGTTTATTTATACTCTAAAGGTGCAACAGATAAAAAAAAATTGATAATAATGGGGCTAAAAGATCCTATTCTTGATATTTACATTACTATAAAAAAAAACTATTCCGACCATGCAACCATAAAAATATTCCATGCAATAATTTACGAAATAAAAACCGTTTTTGAGGGTTAATGGAGAACAATTAATGTAGTCCATAACCGTTCATTTACTGTTTCGATTCACTGCACTCGCATAATGTTCTGTTTTGACCAATTAGAGCACAAGGTAACAAATCGTCTATTTAGAGCCGGCGGCGAGGCTTTACTCATCGCTGGGTCGAGCGCCGGACAGCCTTGCGCATCCGCCGCATGGTCGTGTTAGGCGCGCTGCCCACTGAGAATTGCACTTGCGGCGTCGCCGACGCGCCGAAATTGTACACAGCACTCTGCTGCGGCTGCGGCTGCGGCTGTGGCTGCGGCTGCTGCTGTTGCTGCTGCTGCTGCTGCTGCTGCTGCTGCTGCGATTGCTGAAAACATTTTTATTCATTATCAGATTGCAAGGTTGGCTATTTTACGCCTATTTTAAGTGCCCTATACAACAAAAAGTTTGGCCGCCTCCTTGGTACAGTGGTAAACGCGTGAGCGTAGAACCGAGACGTCCTGGGTTCGATTCCCGGTAGGGACAATAAAAACATGTCTCGGTCTGGCAGGACACAGAAGGCTGATCACCTACTTGTCCATAAAGAAAATCGATCAGTGAAACAGATGTATATCATCTGCCCCATACCCCAGTAGGGGACACGGGACTTCACTTTTAATACAACAAAAAGCTAACACCATCCGAAAAAGTTTTGTATTCATTCAATGCAATTACGCCCAATTATTTACACATAGAAAGAATCATTGGTGAATCAGATGTGCGGTGCACATCTCTGTATACAATAACGGTTGTTTAAAATAAGACAAAACCTGCAAAAAAAAAACTGTTTGAATTTTATTTACATACCTGTCCAAATCCAAAGATTCCAGTAGGCGTTGTTGGTCCAAAATTAAATGTTGTACCGATTGGCATTGAGCTCTGCGCAGCATTTCCAAATGGTGTATTTACGTTTTGTTGTCCAAATAATCCTGATGTAGGCTGATTATTAGGCAAATGTAAAGAAGAAGTTTCAAACAAATGTGTGTTTTGGTGTGGCGCAGGAGACGAAAACATAGACATTGGTGCGTTATTTGTATTTGGGTTAAAGGCATTCGGTGTTTCAGACCTGCTCTCACCGAAAATTTTACTATCTGTATTATTAATCATGTTAATATTGCACAACATACTATTACTTCCAAATGAAAACGAGACTGGTTTTTGGATAACATTGCTTGATGGATTGGTAACAAATAAACTGGAACCTGATTTGTTACTAGATGTCCATACACTGGGTGCATCAGTTGGTGCTGCAGCTCCAAATAAACCTGATGGTGGTGTCGAAATTCGTGATAATGGTGATAATGGTGGCAAATCATTTCTAGAATTTGATGATTCTGATGATATATCAAATACGACAGATGGACCAGCCATATTGGTACCACTTGTTGGAGCTGCGCTATTGCCAAGTAAAACATTTCCACTTGAAGCACCTGAACCACCTGAGGGTCCACCAATCGTTCCTGAAGAAATACTACTTAATATATTATTACTGTTTTGCAATGCGTTTCCGCTTAGAGGCGCCACAACATTTGGGGCCACTCTAGCATTAGGTGTAGATGAAAAAATACCACTGATAGGAACAGCTAACGCGTTTGAATTAGTTTCTCTGTTAGTTCCAAATGCGTAATTTAATTTTGGTTTCTCTGTTTGCAACATTTGATTATTTGATCTAAAACTAAATACTGGCGCAGAAGGACCAGCTGCCTGTGTTGTAGTAGGTGGGTCATTTTTCGAAAATAAATTTGGATTCGATGTAACAGACCCCGAAGCTGCTGAGAAAGCTGATACAGGCACAGTAGGTGCAGGTTCAGCTTGCTGGAACAATGATGGCTCGGGTAATGACATTGCAGTATTCTGACGGAGTGTAATAGTTGCATTTCCACAATTCTGTTTATCAGTTTGTTGAAATAATGAAGATGTTGCAGGTTGTTGAATAGTATTCTTTTGGAATAATGGAGGAGCTATAAAGTTGACACCAGTTTTATTTGGTTGGTTATTCTGGAACAATTCTGTGTTACCTGAAGAACCAGCTGGTTTTATAAAAGGTGTAGAGGCAACTGCCGTTGATACAGGACTGAAGAAATTGCCAGAGCTAGCAGCAGAACCTGCAGAAGTAGTCACAGGTATAGAAGATGTACTTGCAACACAATTATCTGACACTGTTGCAAAGGTTGCCGTTGCTTGGGAAGTCTGCACAGTAGGTGGTGTAGGGTTAGTAAATAATGGTGATGATAATTGCAGATTGGTAGACTCATTTCTCTCTATATTGGGCACTTCTTGGGCCTTTTCATTTATGTCCATATTTGATTTTGATGCAAATTCAGATGATGAATTTGCTCTAACTTCATTAATAACTGAATCAGGTTTTGTTTCTTTAGGTATTCCAAATGAAAATGTTTGTTCCACTGGCATAGTGGACTCTGTGGATCTTACCAAAGCTGGTGCTTTTGCTACAGATTCTCCGTTTCCTTTAGCCTGGTCTTCCTCTCTGTCTGCTATATCTGTTACATCAAACTGAATGCCAAAGTTCAATGCAACTTTAGGTAACTCATTATTATTTGTTTCCTTTACTAGAGATTTATTCTCATTAACCTTTGCCTGTTCTGTAGTCTTTGTTGGATCAATACCAAATTTAAATGTGTTTGGTGATATACCAAAATTAAATTTAGACTGTGGCTGCTTGGTAGCACCAGGTTTTTCAGAGTCACAACAAACACACTGACTTTTGTCACTATCATTATGTACAAGGCAATATTGACATTCCCACTTTTGTGATTGACTTTTCATAATTTTTTTAAGTGGGTCACTAGATCTACTTTGAAAATTTAATGTTGAGGAATTTTGAGGCACATTGCTCTCAGAGCTTGGATTAGGTTTAGATGTTAAACATGCTATACAATTTGCTACCTGAGATACATTATCTAACATGCAAACATTACATTTCCATCCTTTATCAGTAGACTTAGTAACTTCAATTTTCTTAGCAGGATTTCGTGCCAAACAGCAGATGCAATTATCTGCTTGAGCATCGTTGCTAACCCAACAATCTTCACATTTCCACTTAGAAGAAGTTCCAACCATTGGTGTACTTGAAGAAAATTCAGTGTTATTTTGTTCTGATAATGTGCTTGGTTTCTTTCCTCCACAACAAACACATTTATCTTCATTAGAATCGTTATTTACCCAGCAGTCATTGCATTTCCATTTAGACAAGTCAGATTTACTTGTGTTATTAGTACGAGTTTTTGTACAATCACTACATACATCAGATGTCTCCAAGCATTTTTTAACCAGACAAACAGAACAATTCTTTGTTTCCTCTGTTACTGGTTTCTTACCACCGCAACATACACATTTGCTCACATCAGGCTTGTTGGAAACCCAACAATCATTGCACTTCCAGTTAGAAGTATTTGTACTAGCTAATTCATTGTTCTGGGATGTACCTACAATATATGGAATAGAGTCAGATTTTGTGTTATCTATTTTAATTACATCATCAGTTATCTCAGGACTTATAAAAGTATATTTTGGTAACTGGTTGCTATTAATAGACAAACGAGAAACTGTAACTGATTTCGGAAATGAATAATAACTACTCATAGACTTACTTTGTAAGACAATTGGATTATGTAAATTTCCATTCTCAGGCTGACTTATATTCCCTACAGAGGTTATAGATGTGTGCAATGGTGAACTATTATTAGAAATTGCTAGCGACGTTGAAATTGGAGAAGCAAATGCAAAATTTGGTAAATTATTTTCATCAATCTGTAACACAGCTGGTGGTAAATCCAAAGATGCAGGTGTGTCAATGTTATTTATTTCATCTGCTCTGCTGTTGCGTGTCGTATTTTTTATCTTAGTTACAAACTTAGCTCTTTTTCGCTGGGGACTGTAAAAAAAATATATTGATATTAATTTCTAACTGTCAGTTCAAATATGATAAGTATCTAGAACATACAATGGGTAAACCATAGTTAATATAACAAAAAATTAAATGCTTTCAATTAAATCATAAAAAGTCCAAATCATAGACACCTTGTAAGTCTCTTAAAAGAAGTTTATAAAAGAAAACTATGAAAATTTAAATACAGGAGCATGACAAATGTTATTATCATTTTATAAATTTCTCTCCTTTCAATTTTATTTCTGTAATACTATGAAAATCAATGAATGAAAGAACATGCAAATGCATGCGGAAATGCATGAATGGAACTGCATGTCCAAGAACCAAAATATGTATGTTAAAAGTGCAAAATATAATTTACCAATTTACCGACCTGTTCTCTGTTAATGTTGAGAATAAAACCAAAATTTGCAAATAATCATTGTACAGATTGAAGAGAAAATATTAAAGAATACTCATTTGAGTATGTTCAGTAACTCACTACTAAAATAACAACAACATTCAAGTACAACACTAAACTATTGTCATAATCAGTATTGTTTGGTCTACTTGTGCCAATAATGTAAATTATTCTCATTTCACACTTGTTTGTTCAATTTGTATATGATTTAATCATACTGCATACCTTTTTGTCTTTGTTGCATAAGGAGACACATTTAAAGAACTACTGTGTGACGATATAATCTGTCTTGCTGAACTTGTTGTACCGATGAGTCGGGATTTCCTTTTTAAGCTCAGAATGCTTGCCATATTGGGCACAGGGAGCTCTTGTGTTTTGTATGCTGGAAATAAAAATATTATGTTATTTAAATTATATTATGACAAACAAAAATTACTAAGAATTAAAAATATTGATTTAGACTTACAAATAACTTTCTTGCAATCAGGATTAGCATTTGAAGTACTTATACTCTTATCTGGATCAACATATTGCGATATTCTTCTTGCTTCAGCCACTGGTGAAGAAATGCTATCTAATAAATCCATTATATGTTTAGTAGTTTGGCTTATGTCTAACTTTTCACCGGTTTTGGATTTATTTAGCCCTGCACTTTTCTTGTTTAGGATATTAGAGCCTTTGAAATTAACGGGGCTGTTTGATGCACCCCCATATGATGTTTGACCAGGATAGAATGTTGAACCAAGTAATGAGGATTTATTATAAGATTGATAATCATCCATGTGTGAATCAACTGTAAAATCAAAATGTTTGAAAAAAACAGTTCAGGTTTGTAAATTAAATTTTAATTGTTCAAAATTACTACATACCTTCATTCATGCTTTCAGCTGTAGAAAAGTTAAGAAAAGGTTTCCGAGTTTTAGCCATTAATGAATCACCAGAATACAATGCATTTTTAAGTATTTCAGATACTCTCTTTGCTGGATCTGAGCTTTTAGGTGTTGATTTATTCATTTCATTCATTTGCTTGCCATTGTAAGCCATTACCATGAATTCTGGACCTTTTTTGTAATACTTACACTTGTTTGACAAATATATTGGGGGACTCTGAACAACATCTGCTGCATTAGTACTTGTGCTTGAAGAAGCAGTCTGCAATTTTTTTTTATATTTACATAGGTATCAAAGTTGAACAACATGTAGAAATGAAATTTGTAAATAGCAAACACATATAAAGGAAATTATATATAACTAACTCGGTACTTTCCAGGTTATTTACAATTTTCTATATAATCTTTTCCTAGTAAACATGGTAACACGGTAATGAATTTACTAATGAGGATATATGAATAGCAAATATTAAAAAAAAGAGGTTCGACTAAACAAACTCTTTAGTTTAATCATATAAGATGGTTTTTATCACTGCTCACCTCAATATCCATAAAATGGTTGGTGACAGAAGAATTGCGACGCATGCGCTTTCTGGGTGGTGGAATAAAATTACTATCTAGTCCCTCTTCTTCTGTGGATGAATCACTTATTTCAATTACTGTTGCTGATCCATTAGCACTGGATGAACCTGGACCGCTAAACCATTTGGTTATTGTGGATGGTAACAATTCTGTCATTTTTGATGTTACATTCTGGACAAATGACTGAAAAAAATCATTATTAATTATTATTTGTAGAGACAATGGCCATTATTTTCAAGTTTGTATGGTATTGTACACACAAGATCGCAAGATTCATTATATCTATATGAAATGAAAATGAATCGCCAAATTTGTTGCTAAGCGTAAAATTCAAGAATGGTACGTCCGATTCAGCAACTTTTTTTTCAACATTTATAAGTAAGGCGCAAGGAAGTTTCAGCATTTTTTTTAAGTCACAGCGGACACCAGAGCTGGTGGTTCGCCTGATGGTAAGCGATCACCACTGCCCATGAACATTCGCAGAGCTAGTGCCTCTTCGAATATGCTGCCTGCTTTTAAGGTGGTAAAGGAAAAAGGAAGGATTGACGACTGGAAAGAAGGAATGGACAGGGACAGGTGAGCAAAAGAAACTGGTCTTCCGTCTTCCCCACTCACCGTACGAAACACAGTGGCTTGCCACTAATTCACTCCGTTTTTTCTGTGTGGTGTGGTACTTTCATATATCAAAACAAAATTTAATAATTTCATTCTGCAACAATAATTCAATTTTCTGCATTTTTTTACACAAAGCAGGTATAACAGGATTTATACAACATTTATAGATTGTGACTATGTGAAAAAAAATTGAAAATTCCACCATTTAAGGTGGTGGCCCTTTTAGATTTAAGACCATTCGGAATGTATTTATGGATGTATAATACAGCATAAAATGTACATACAGCTGTATGTGTAAGTTGATACATTCTATGTTTTCAGAATTTAAAAAAATGCTACAGCAATTTACAAACAATAAATATTCGGATTACAGAAGGGCACCTTACGATTTTCAACACACACAATTAAAATTCAAAGAATAAAAAAGGTTCCTGTTAAATGTCCTTGAATTGTTTATTATTATATTTTCAAAAAATACAAATAATTTCATACAAACATAGGAACACTTTTCACAAAATTTATTGATTGTAATTATATTTAGGGTACTGGTTAAAAATTGTGATATTCCCTATTTGTGGTTGCAGCCAATGGAACTATAGAATTTACTATGTTAGATGGCAGTAGATACTGAAACTGTAATTGTATTACAAAGAGAACCTAATATCCTATACGATAAATTACATGCTTGGAAGCTTCACTAAAAGATCTCTTTAAGAATCCTGTATTCTAAAGAAATCTCTTTATGATCCTTACTGTTTAGTTGCATTATGTTTTAGCATAACATTTTATATATACACAATAGAACAAACTTACAGACAAGAGTAGCCGATAGATTGTTATAACACTAGGAACAGAAATAAAATTGAAACAAATGTATTTAAGAGACTACCATGGCATTACTGTGTATATAGAAGATGAAAATCCATAGAATGTTGTTGCTTAACAACAGCAAAATAGTTTTTGAAATGAAACTTTTTTTGATTGTGATTTCAATCCTGATGCCACAGAAAAAACAACAGGTAAGAGACACAAATACAAAAAATGTGTAGAATGAAGCCAGCAAAGAATGAGACAGAAATATACATATTATTTTATACATATTCATCTCTTTCTTTTGTCGATTTACTGAAGTTTCACTTCTATCGTGTCTGAATCGCACCAACACCTTTTTTTTGGTACCATTATGATATACATCCTACTATCCTACTAATATTATAATCCTAATCCTACTAATCCCACTAATATTATAAATGCGAAAGTTTGTAAGGATGTGTGTGTGTTTGTTGCTCTTTCACGCAAATACTACTGAACCGATTGCAATGATATTTGGTACGCAGACAGCTAGACAACTGGAATAACATATAGGCAAATTTTTGTCCTGATATTCCTACGGGATACGGATTGAAACGCGATACGGATTACGGATTGATTCACGCGGGTGAAACCGTGGGGCGCAGCTAGTAATATTATAAATGCAAACGTTTGTAAGGATGTGTGTATGTTTGTTACTCTTTCACGCAAAAACTGCTGAACCTAATGCAATGAAATTTGGTACATAGATAGCTGGCATAAAACATAGACAATTTTTATCCCGATATTCAGACGGACTTAACGGGTGAAGCATGGAGCTAATATATTACAAAACTGACATATCTCATGGCTCTTCTGTATAGAAACTGCTATCCATAATGAAGACTATGTTGTGACAATTATTTAAAAGTTCTTCTAGAAGGAGCCTAATTCAATAAGCACATAATAAATTTGTCTTTTAATAATTATTAGAATTTAATAACATCTTATTATTTTGTACAAACACAATTGATTTTAGAATTCGCATAGCAGATTTTATAACCTATTAATGTAATATTGTTTTTAATAATCTGTCCCCGTCATGCTTGGGACAAAATGCAACATGTTGATCAAATAAGTATTGGCATACTGGATTTGCAGCCTGTGTCATCCTCAGATGAAACATATTGCAGGAGTTACAATTATAAAAAAATACATATTCATGAAAAGTTTAAAACATAAGTGCAGAATATGAGACTGAAAATGGATAAATATCAATTGAAGAATGCATAAATGATAAACATTTTCATCTCCATAGTGCATAATGCATAATTATCCAAGATAAAAATACTCACAATAAGAACAAAAAGTGGGCTCAGTAGCTTAATAATAAATGTTCGTTAAAAAAAAACACAGATTGCAAAAACTCCAAATATAGTGTGCATGTACGGAACATGTGTTTAGGCCTAATGAGATAATAAAGATTGAGATATTTGATTTTCTAGAAATTATGATTAAATTGCTTTTTTAACAGGTGAAAATATTATAGAACAATTAGTAAAAGCGTAAGTAGCAGAACAGTTCAATAAATTCATCAGAAAAAAATGAAAAAATTTTCAAAGTACCTTCCTTACCTTCTTAAAAAATGAATTAGGTCGTATCGTTAGGAAATTTACATGTTAAATCCACATATAAGACAAATTCATAAGTTAAAATAAAACATACAGATGTTTACAACAAAAATACTAACAATCGCCATGCAATAATATCGTTATTGATCAAACATAGTGAACTACGCGTGTGGCCTATGATTTAACATTTACCAAGAGCGGGAATTCAGAAATACTTACTTTTGGTGCATTAGAAGAATCCCACGTACGTTTTTCTCTATTATTTGAATTCATATTTTAATTTTTTGTATATAACTGAATATTATGTTACTGCAGCAAGTTTTATTGAAAAGATTCAGTCTAATAAATGCAGTAACTGCTAAAACGTGACACAATATGGCGTCTTACAAATGTGTAGGGATGTGAAAAAATAATCGATTATGAAAAAGTCGATTAATAATCGGTTGTTTTAAAGTAAAAATCGATTTTAGTATGTGATTTTTTTTAATTAATAATCGATTTTTTGGTATCGTAAGGTAACAAAAATCGGGTGGTGCCTACTACTATTTTATTTTCCCACGACCGGTTTTCATTAAAACTTTTATTGATCAATTACATATTTGATTAAGCATATTTTTTAACTTATAATTTGTGCCTTATCTGAATATCTTACAATGGGTGTAAGGTAAAAAAAGCGTGTAAAAAACCTCTTTTTTTTAGAATAATTGTTACTACTATTCATGACATATACATTATTATCATGTGAATGAGAAAATATGGAAATGTTCGTTTTGACTTGGCCTATTTTTAGGAACAAACACCTGTGGCAATATCCACAGTATAATATATTGCAGATAAATTCTAATTACATACTGTACTGTAGCTATGACAATGCAAATGCTATTTCAATACGAATATATAGTTTTTTTTATTGAATAATTTAATTTTTTTGATTTATGTGAAAAAAAAATGATTGTTTTAAAACTTTTATTCGTGTTGATTATATAAGAACTTGCTGTTTTTGTTATTTATTTTTAATTAATAAATCTATTGATATAATGTACATAGCGGTTATTTTGAAATTAATTGAAAAATTTGAAAAATATCTATTTATATAATTAAATCGAATATTTTCTTAAGAAAAGTCGATTATTTATTAATCGATTTTTCGTACTTAAAAAAAACGTTATAAGAAGTGTGTGATCACGAAAAATGCAGTTGCGAGTACCTAATAAGAATGCTAAAAAGTAAAAGTTTTTCGGGTAATTCTGTAATAGTAACTCCGACTGTAGGCATTTTAATTGGTTGACTAGAATTTCAGTGGCCAATCGTAACATGATCGAACGCTTGGTTCGTAATCAAACCTTTTGGTGTTTAAAAGCGGGTTGAATCACCAATAACGGACTAATCCATAGATAAATAATTATCACAGATTGCGGAAGTTAGAACACTTAAACTCAAGCACTAAGCAGTAGACTTGAGAGATGAGAATTTAGGAAAGTGTAATCGAATTAAGCGTTTTGCATCCTAAATATTGAAGGAATTATGGTTTCTGACTGATTAAATACTTCTACTTGACGCCCGCTACCGCGGCACGCTCGTGAATCTGGTCCTGGGGGGCCTCCAAATGGCTGCAAGTTAAGTAATCAAATATAAAACATATTTTGTACCTATTTAAAAGTAAGTTTGGGTTTGGAGGCCCCATTGACAAATAAGTACAGCCTATATTTTTATCAATTTCGTATCTTTTATTTCCATCAACTTTACAATACTACAGCCATCTATGTTGTATACCTACGCGCTACTAATATTCTCATAAATTATACAGGTCTAATACTCGGTTGCGGCATTCACACAAGATTTCAGTTTTTGTTGCATAATATTGTATTGTATTATAATAAATGTAGCTTAGCATTCTTGTAAAAAAGATGAATTCCTTGTCATTCTTACATACAATTAAAATATGTATTATAATATCAAATTAACCATAAAATACATTAAGGGCCATAAATTAAATTGAAATGAATTTAATATTAAATGTGTTAATTAAGTTTAAAATTGAATAAGTTAATAAAATTTTTATCATTTTCACAGTACTGTTAAGTAACAAAAATTTATATAATTGTTTTACTTTAATTCATTCATCATTCATCTCACATTCATTGATATCAAATTAAATCATATTGATATAATTTTAAAAACAATGAATAAAACATTAGAACTTAGTGCATTATTTATTTTCAAAGTTGTACAAAAACTATTTTGGAATATATGCCTTTTCTATTTTAACATCATCCACTGGTGAATCATTTTTATCACATTCTACTAGTCCAATTCTCTTTACAACAGACATACCACTTTGGACTCGGCCAAAAATCGTATGTTTCCCATCCAGCCATTGTGTTGGGGCTAAGGTAATAAAAAATTGAGATCCGTTTGTATTGGGTCCTGCATTGGCCATAGACAAGATTCCAGCTCCTGTGTGCTTCAAATCAAGGGTTATTTCATCATTAAACTGGGGCCCGTAAATTGATTGTCCACCCTTTCCTGTACCTGTCGGGTCACCTCCTTGTATCATAAAATCTCTAATTATTCTATGAAATTTTGTATTGTTATAATAACCTCTTCTTACTAATTCCATAAAATTTCTGCAAGTCAATGGTGTGTGTTTCCAGTACATTTCTAAAATAATAGTCCCCATTCTGAAATATAAAATATGAAGTTTACTTTACAAATATTCAGACCTTCACGTCGTTTTGTCGTAAATTTTACGTATAGTGTTAAAAGTAATTATTAGAACGAATGTTAATGTATGAAATTGATTTACTGATAAATACTCACGTTGTCTCTAAAATGGCGACTGGAGGTTGCCAAGATTTGTCTGGTATTCCTGCGTTAGTATACCCTAGCATGATTATTACTGAGATAGCTTATTCACAAAAATATTTTCTCCCATAAAGCTATGTACTGAACGTTTTGTTTTTAAGTAATTTTTAAAGACTTGTACAAATAATTTTTATATTGTATTAAAGAGATGAGTCCCCTATTTTTAATTATATTGTAGGTATGCTATGCAAAACTTCGCGTTAGTTAATAATATTATCAAGCCGCGCAAATGAGTGCTATATGAAATGTAGAAGGCAACTTGTGTCTTGAGCTCAATTTAATTGAGCTCTACACTAGTCAGAGCTGAGTGCACTGTCAATTGTCCTCAGTCGAGTGACAGTAACCACAGATTAGCATTTTATTACTGAAAGAGAGCTTCATACAGTAAACTGTCTCTCAGTAATCTCAGTATTAAACTGCGTAATGTAATTATAGAAATATGTAACATAATTTCAAAAAAGATTTTTTAACGTAATATATACATATTATAAAAGGTGTAAAAAAAACAATAATCGAAAGGGGCTTAAATAGCAATAGAGCACGAATAAATTTACAACAACACTACAGACCATCTGAACTATACGAGATATAGAAATCAAGACAAAAATTGTTATGATCGTTTTCTGCTGATATGGAACTCCAAGAGCCCAGATATACTATTACATAAATAGTAACGATGACTTAGCAAAAGATGTCAGTCTGATGGAAATTTTCTAATGATTTATAATAATCAAGATGTGGAACATTTGTTGTTGAAATGTATTTAATATTAAATCTTTATACCATAAACATAATTTTCTTGAAGGCCTCCAGTTTGTTCACGTTCATGCGAACAAAGTAGTTTGCATCAGCTAGTAGAAAATAATATTGTAATTTATACATTATGTTTTTTAGGAGCTCTTCAGGCCGGATATTCTCTGTAGAAACTGGTGAACTAGAAACCTGTGGTAAATGTTAAAAAATGTGTTATAAAAACATATGTGAAAATTCAAAAATGCTACTTTAAGAAGTCTAATTCAATATTAATAAATATTTGAGTTTGATGTCTAAATATTTTTACACCACAGCACGTATTAAATACACCAAATGATTACTTCAAGCGGTTGTTGAAAAATTTGTCGTATCAATAATGGGTTAAGCTCTTTACCACACGTAAGTATCTACAACAAATATGCTTATAAAGGCACAACGGAAAAAAGCATAGATAATACATGTATCTATTTACTGATAGACAGTAGTATATATTTATGAATCTGTTTCTGTGGATTGACAGCTCATAATTATTCGCTAATCTGTGGTAATCTATATCACAGTTGCTTGCAAAGAGTAGTATAATAAATCGGGATTGCTTGGCTATATATAAGTGCTGAAGTAATGTCCAGATAAATTAATTAATTGAGAATTATAAAAACAGCAAAACTTGTTTTTCGTGTTGCTTTAAAAATTTCTTAATTATCTCATATCACGATAAATATTAATGTCCAACGTAAAATCAATGACATACGATTTACATTCCATATACTCCGACTGATTTTCATATTTAATTGTTTCTTCGGAATATTGCTTTTAATATCATTTCATAACTTTGTTAGAAATATAATTAGCGTAATTAATTTAAAACCTATATTTTTTTTAATTTTAATGGCAAAAATGTTGAAACTAATATGGCAGTGTTTGTATTCGCCACGGCTGTACAAAATTTACGGAGATGGAGAAAAGGATGTGAGTTAATGTTTAAATTTAATCGTAATGTTAAACCCAAAGAATAATAATTAATAATATATAATACTTGGGTCAGAGTATTAGAAACAGAGCTAACTATGGCGTGGGGACTTAAATAATTTATCTCAATTCTCAAGATTTTTCGTCTGTTTTTTACCTATGTTTTTTAATAAACGTTGCGCAAAGAGAATGCATATGCAAATAAAAAAGGTATAATATATATAATTTTATACAAAAATCACAGGTTATAAATCTATTTGAATTTTTATTGAGTAACAAATTAAGCTTGTGCAATAAATAATGGTATTTTCGAAAAATTCCTAGAAGTCCTATAAAACACTATAATACCCTGTTAAGCCTAAACGGAGAGAATTGTTTTGTGGCTGGACCTTTTTCATATGATTCTGTTCATGTAATAGAAATCATATGTATTGCTTGGTCTTAACCAGTTTTAATTTTGGGTTTTATATTTCTCAACTTAAACATTCTTATATTGCTTATGAGCAACAAAAGGTGTTAAATATGATATGAATATGGCTTTTTATATTATTATTACATTTGTTAATAGCATGAAATTTTGGAGATATTTTATTTCTGTTTAAGTAATATCATTTTGTCATAATGGCACACAGATACAAATGAAGACAATGGTACATAAGTTGAACCTATTGTTATCAATAGGTTCAACTTATGTACCATTGGCTTATGCCAATATAGGTGAATATAAAAAGCTGATGTAACCCTATTTATTAAAAAAGAGGGTAAAACAGCAGAGATCTACAAGATCCTGTAATACTAAATAATAAACATATAGTTACAAAACAATTCATACAACTATCACTGCTCATACTTAAATATAATTTCCAAAAAACACAATTTATAATAAAACAAAAAAAAAAAAAATACCATCATCAGGTCATCCAGGTACTATCAATAATATGACAATATGGGAATAATGGGAATATTTGGAGTTAACATTACATTTAACATAATATAACTTGTCCAGTCAAACTTATACCGAGTCCGTTTTGATCCCTTACATATGTTTCCTATTTCTATCGAAATATCTCAATTGTAATCTCTCTTCTTAAACATAATTGTATATTTCACCTTTGGTACTATTTATCAATATCAATAGTTACTTATTTATCCAAAATAAAAATCTGCCTAAGTAAACCCAACACAAGTTGAAAACTGCGTAACTCATAATGTTTAGTGCCTCCCTACCCTCCCGGTTTGATATTTGACTTTCACAGGTTATTCATTTTAAAGACTGGGCGGCAGTGATTCTTACTTTTTTTTCAAATAATTTGTATATTACAATAAAAAAAATAAAAAGTGTACTTAATAAGTTTATAACTTATTAATTATTGCTTACTATATACTAAACAATTATATAAAAGCAATAAAGTTGTATGTGATATAATTATAATAAATTGATATATTTAAATCTTTTTTAGTCCTAATTAAGTTCAAACTTCTTAAAGGAAAGAACTTTCCCATAAATGGGAAAAACTAACTACCTTGCATTTACATACTTTAAGATGAAACTGAGTTTAAAAAGCTTGTTGTAGTAAATAGTAAAGCCCTATGGAATATACTAATTTGTGGTTAAAGGGATGCATATATGAACATTTCTATAATTGAAAAAAAAAAAAAAAAAACTGCACCTTTATATTTTTGTAATATACAAATGAATACTTTTAATTAATGCAATTTTTTTAGCTTTTAATACCAAATTTTATTTCATTTCCCTCATAATGTAACTAACATATAAGAGTGAAAACAAAAAAAAATCACCACCTCACATCAAAATATTTTATTTACAGAATTTGTACAAGCCGAAACAATTAGAAAAATTTGGGGACAAAATAATTTCTACAGTAGGTATTATCATATGTTTTGGTGATTGTTTCTTACTGTTTGATGTATATAACCTTTACAATTTACAGGCCCAAAGCATATTCACAGTGGCTGGCTACACATCACCGTTTATGTGTACATATATATACAGAAGAGGTTTCTTTTCTTGGGATGAAACAGTATTCTTAAGTAAATTCTTTACTGGAATTGGATGTCTTATGGCAATTTCGTTCTTTATGAGAGCAATTGGCCGTGCATTTAATTCTCAATATACAGACTTTCTTAATGCCATCACTAGCCCAAAGACAAATCATAAAGCGTACATGACCTCAATACGCAAATACGATTTTGAATTTTCTGCTTGGCCTGTTTCATTTGCAATGCCAGCAAAATCAAGGTATTTTATATAATTTTTTTTTTATATTCAATATAATACATGAATATTTATTGACCTTGTATTTTCAGCTCCTCATGGTTTGAAAACTTTCCTTTCAACAAGTGCTCTAATAGAAATTTACCAATTTACCAAAGAATACCATTGCAAGTAATTGCATTTATAGCAGTTCATACTTTTGCCTTGCGTCTGATTTACCCTGGAACTCTAGGCCTCATCCAAAATTTGCTTTGTAAGTATGCACCTCATATTAATTAAAACTCATTCGAATAATGGATTTAATTCTTCTATTGACTTGTCAGGGATGCCTTTGATTGAAGGACGGACACAACTGGTTGAAACATATAATGGAAAACGCGCGAAAATCTTAACGTCGGATGCTAATTGTATTGACACAATCTTTGTTGAAAATCGAGCGCATACAAATGGAAAAATTCTGGTTATATGTTGTGAAGGAAACTCTGGATTCTATGAGATTGGAATAATTACGACCCCAATTAAAGCGGGCTATTCCGCTTTGGGCTGGAATCATCCTGGATTTGCTGGGAGCACTGTATGCTATGTTTACAATATAAGTGCACTTTCTAAGTCAATATAAGAGCACTGTCTTAGTTCTTAAGTTTTAACCCATTAATATCTTACAGGGTATGCCGTTTCCAAATCAGGAACAGAACTCGATTGACGCCGTCATCCAGTACGCGATTACTGAACTCAAGTTTCCTATTGAGAATATTGTTATCTATGGATGGAGTATTGGTGGATATTCTGCTTCTTGGGCAGCTCTTAACTATCCAGAGATTAATTCATTGGTAATAACAATATTACCTACTATCAAATTACTTTTTAATTTAAAATATTATGCGCATCATCATCATTTTATTTATTATACGCATATAGTCAGGTGCAAAGTGCATTTAATGCAACATACAATATTCATTCAGGTTCTGGATGCGACTTTTGACGATTTACTACCTCTTGCCCAAAATCAAATGCCGAAATCTTGGGCTTTGCTCGTCAAAGAAGTGGTACGGTCGTATGTGGACTTGAATGTTGGGGAGTTTTTGATTCAATTCAAGGGGCCCGTGCAAATTATTCGACGAACTGAAGACGAAGTCATATGCTTGAGGTAAATTTAAAAAATATTTATATTCATTAATTTTCATAATTACTACAAATAATTGTTTAACTTAGGCAAGGTCAGCTCGGCACTAACTGTGGGAACAATCTTCTAATGAAACTGCTGCAATCTCGTTATCCACCGTGGTTCAGTGAGGATAACTCTTTGCGAGAGGCTTTGGAGCGATATGTTGTAATGACAGAAGCGCAGCGGGCCACTATTGACCAACAAGAATTATCAGAGACCAATCGACGTGCGCTCCAATTGGTAATGACTATAGTTTTTGTTATACATTTTAGATGATTTGTTGCCTTGCAAACATATTTCATATACTCTGTATATGAAGTATGTGTGAAAAGCAAACATTGGAACACTTCAGCAGTAGTAATGAGTCGATTAAAGGTTGTATTTAATTCAATTAGAATTGAAAATCTGAATATAGTACGTAAAGACTGAATATTGATAATCTTAATATATATAAATCTCGTGTCACCATGTTTGTCCTCAATGGACTCCTAAACCACTTAACCGATTATAATAAAATTCACACACCATGTGCAGTTCGATCCAACTTGAGAGATATGATAGTTTAAATAATTTTAATTACGATAAATGACAGCCCGGGCGGAGCCGGGGTGTGCAGCTAGTACGTTTATAATATGACACATTAGCAGTAAGTTTTGTCAATATATGCAAGGTGGAAATTGTTTATGTGCTGTGCTTAAATACTTTAATTTTATAAAGAAGCAGAATGCATTTAAAGATTTTCGATAATTTTCTTGCCACTTCCGGGAATCGAAGTCATTCTTTCAATGTTTACAAACAATATAAAAAGACTAGTTGCGCCCCGCGGTTTCACCCGCGTAAGTCTGTATGCCGTAGTAATATCTAAAAGATAAAAAGTGGCCTATATGTTATCCAGTTGTCCAGCTATCTACGTACCAAATTTCATTGCAATCGGTTCAGTAGTTTATGCGTGAAAGAGTAACAAACATACACACATCCTTATAAACTTTCGCATTTATAATATTAGTAGGATTTGTCAGTCTCTTAAAAATAGTTAAGGACAGAGGTTTATAAGATGCACTATATATCAAAGAGTATTTGTGTAATGGGTTGCATTGTTATTGGACGCTGCAGAGTGATTTATCACTTAATATAATTTGTCAGTCGTGACATGCATCATGCACCCGTAAATTGAATAAAACGTTTGCACAGTTACATCGCCATAAATCTAACCACGCTTATGTTGAAGGATGTTTTTATTTTTGTCTATCTTTTATAGCATACATTAAAAATTGCTTAAACGCTTTTTAAATCTGTAGAGAGCTACGTAATTTATCAGTAATATGAAGTATGTTTTTCTAATGTTTAATCCCAGTTCAACCCTCATTTACAGATTGTCAAGTATATGCGCGATTTCCAATCGACACATTGCGCTCCCCTCCCAGAAGCTCAGTTCGCTGATATTATGAAAACTATACATTTAAAGAACTAGCTCATAATTCACATTTCTAGAAGTCACAGTATTTCTGTCAGCTTTTACAATATCGGAAAGTTGAAGAGAGACAATAATAATTATTTTGATGGGAAGCAGTGAAGTGTTGTGTGACAGAAATGTGACCGGAAATAACTAATTGTGTGAAATGAACTTCTCATAATATAATTTTAAATGCTTGTCTTGAATGACGATTAATAAATTATTTAATTATAGGATTATATGGCGTAGGTCGAAGGTGTACAGTTGGGTATACTGTATGTATAATGAATTTTTGTATGTATGTAATTTCATGTTAGTATTTTTATGTAATTTATAACTTTGTAGCTTATTAACAAAGCACCAGCTAATGCGAATTCTATTTTCCTACAATGTAGATATTTAAAAAATTATCGTATCGTTGCAATGCGATTACAGAACATATTAATTAATTAATATTCTAAAGTAGTATTTAAATTATCAATATATTCAATTGTCTTTATACAAAAGTTCGCTTATAATAGTTGACACAAATATATTTTATCTGGTAGTTTTTAATGTTAGATCAATGTTTAATGTTAATTATTTATACAAAAATGTATAACCAGATGAAATGTAGCTCCCTATTGCCGAAAGCAAATGTATCTATTCATATAGGTATATTAACATTTTATTAGCATTTTATATGATATCCTTGTCGGTTGATATTGGAAAGGTATTCTTATCTATGGAAATAAACATTTTTATATGTAAGTTTTTTTAGTGCAGACGCAGTGAATGTTTTGGAATATCCACCATCCATCCCATTTGGAATATGACTAGTAATAAATAACAGGATTATATTATTTTATAAATATTTGCATGTTCCCAAATATGCGTTTTTGATTGATAGCCCAATCTTTTCTTGCACTATGACCATAACATATAGTAAGCATATTTCTATCTAAAAGAACGAATTTTAAATATAATTTTTACAGTGAGGGATGTTTGTCTTTGTCCGATGATCAATCTTACTTTAAAATACTTTCTAAGTTCAAAGAAAATATGCTTTCTGCACTTTTCGCAATTTCAAGTAGTTTTAAAGAGAAACGTATTTTTTTGTTGATGTAGATTCCCCATTTAACGCTCGGCGAAGCGAGAGCGGGTCGCTAGGTGTAGATTTAAGTATAGAACATTTTAACGTAAAATATTATGTTATCTGTGGTTTAACTTATACTACTAACTAACTGACAAAAAGAAGAGGTATAATGTATTTTCCAAGATAAATTGTCGTATCACATGTTTTAATAATAAATTTATATAGCTGAAATAAAATACCTTACTAGCTTCAAATCTTATTATAATCTATCTATAATTCTATAATTTATACTAACAAAATAAAGTTGAAGAGTCTCGGGAACTTCTTGACTAATTGCAAAGGTTCTTTCACCGTTGGATATTATGTGTGATATTGACCACGAGCGAAGCCGGGGCGTACAGGTACAATTTTATAAAGACTCACGAAACCGTATACCTGTGACATGTTTTCCAAACGTAAGTAAAAATTAATAAAAAAAATATTCTACGAAGTGTAAAAATTCTTGAAACGTATTTAAATTGATTTTTATATATTGACAAGAAATGCAGAAAAGAGTTTGGAGTCATCAATAAAATAATGGGATCATTTTTTGCTTTCGGATTATTGTTTCTTTGTTCCCAAAAACCATTTATTAACCCAAATATAGGCACAATAGTACTCCCCTCCCATGCTGTACGTCACAATATATCTATGGTTACCAATAATACAATACGTAACGCTACATTTTTCATCCTTATCATCTTACTTATCTGAAACCCATTATTTAACTTTGTAACCTGGATACAAATAAATGAAATTACTAAACATTGTTGAATATTAATTAACTTTCTATTGTCTAATTAAGTATTTCGTTATGCGGTAATGCCCTAAATTGTACGATTTACATGTTAATCTTATAATTTGTGTACAATGAAATTAATAGTCAAATATAATCGATTTATTTTATAAGTATTATTATCGTCATGTAACTAGGTAGAGTGTTATATATCTAAAGTAATATTGTAGAGGAAATATTGTATTTTTGTATTTGTAACGTTTTCGTACAAAATCACTGGACCGATTTCTAAAATCGTTTCACCATTAAAAGCTGCAAGTTCGCCAAGTATCATAGGCTATATGTGTACCACGGTTTAAAGCCGGGACGAACAGCTAGCCTAGTAAAGTATTACTTACTAGCTGCGCCCCGCGGTTTCACCCGCGTAAGTCCGTATCCCGTAAGAATATCTATATAAAGAGTTGTTTATATGTTATTCCAGTTGTCCAGCTATCTACGTACCAAATTTCATTGCAATCGGTTCAGTAGTTTTTGCGCAACAAACACTCACACATCCTTACAAACTTTCACATTTATAATATTGGTAGGATTTTGCAGTAAGAAAATATTTAGTTCAAAATGATTATTATTTTAGTAACAAAAATTATTAGAATACTTTTTCTCAAGTTACAAGCAGTTTAAATGAGCATTAATAAATTGGTATCCAGTCAAATATACACTTATAATATACATACAGTATTTATCATTGTTTTTTTTAAGCAATATAAACTGTTTCGAATGACGTGGAGTTACGTGGTTAATGTACTTGGTCTAGTCATCGTATATCGCTTTACGTAAAAAAAGAGTAAAAAATAGAGTTCAAAATGAGTGGTTGTGCAGGTTTTGTTTTTATCTTGCAAGAGGTTAACATTATTAGTTTGTTTGTTACGATTTAATTCGGATACTACTAAACCGATAAGAAAATTTATAGAACTACATCTTTACTCAGTACAATTATTTTTAACAATAAAGTAAACCGCCTTCCAATAGTCAAATCTAAATGAGACCACACAGAAGACACCAGCCTTAATATAAAAGAAGAACCATCAAAATCGATTCACCCAGACCTAAGATCTGAGGTAAGAAACATAAAAAAGAAATGGCCAGTTGATTTATATTTCGTTATTTTTCATGAAAATGTAAAAGATAGCTGTGGTAATATTTTATGCTTTCAAAATTAAAAAAATATATATAATAAAGTACAATATTTCAAATGAATTATATCAGACCTAAATATTTTGTTTTTTTTTGGCACCACAGTTTGTAGTAGCATATACTCTTTATTATATGCTGGCAAGATAATAAATAATAAAACAACATCTTTATTTTGCCAAAACACTATGTCTTACATCACTATGTAAATTGCCTCTTAAACCAAAAAAAATCTGCATATTAAGGGCCAACGTCAAGACAGAACGAGACACACGGCCTCAGTTGTTGCTATCCTTCTCGACTCGGATGAAAACCATGCATCTGAAAATCTTTTACGGCCATTGCAATGTTCTCCCGCCGTTGTAAAATAAAATATGTGCAGACCTAACAGATTGATTGATACATTGCTTATATGACAGACTATGGCGAACAAAAAGTATATAGAATGTAATGTATACTAATATTATTAAGCTGTCGATTTAGCTTGTTTGGTTGAATGCGCTAATCTCAGGAACTACTTTTAATAGTAAAAAAATCTTTCACTATTGATAACCCTTTTATCGAAGCCGGGACGAACCGCTAGTGTATTATAAGGCAGTTGTGTAGACATTTTTAGAAATTTATTTTTTATTGTTAGGTAATGACGTGATCCTCAATCACTCACACTCAAATGATGTTTATGGCAAGTTGACGATACTTGGACTTTTTAGAAACTTATCGATTAGGCCGATCTCCAGGATGACAATATTCAAAAGTCAAATATAACAGTCAGGAAAAAGTAATTTTTCTTGAAGTAGGATGAGAACTCACCTTTAGGTTTTTTACACCTTTTACACACTCTATAACCCAAAGAGTAGTTTAATATCGAAAAAACGTCGTAATGTTTAATGAAAAATTCTGCGTATTCTAAGAAAAATCATTCAACGAACAAGAAACTAAACATAAACTGAAAAAAAAAACATGTTTTGACACGAGATCATTACTTTAAAAATTAGGCAAAAATTACGATATGAGGGGAATATCAGGCAAAAAAATAACAAAATAATAAAATATAGTTACATTGATTATTGACATTCTGTAATATGGTGTCAAATAGTGACATCAGATATGTCACATGAGGTTTGAAATTCTAACTTTGAATTGACATGAATGATGGATGAGAAATGGGGATTGTAATTTCAGAATTCAGATTTGAGATTTGAGTTTGTGTTTTTAAATTTTACTTTTTATCGTATGCGGTGAATTGTGATAATTGGTTGTGATTATTGAAGTTTTATATGAAAGAAAATACCATTAAACGCTACAATTACATTCTTATTTACAATCACTGTAAGAAAGAACTTTCTTTAACTTATCAAGCAATTATAACAATTAAATTTTAAAAAGTGAATGTTTTTCATCCAACACATACTAATATACTACCTGTCTACCTACATATTCATTTTTCATTTATATTATGTTTATAATGTGCAATTTCAATAAAATGTTATGCAATATTTTACCATTAACTTTGAAATAATAAATAACCTTGAAGATTACACAACTTCGAGCTTCGTATATACTTTATTTATTAAATATTAACCCATAATTTTTCTGTACATTTCATTTAACTTTCAGGGTTATAATGTCACATATTAACGACTTCATAGGTGTAGTGAGGGGTCTTCGTCAAGTTGTGGAGGCTAGTATTAAATTACAACAAGAGAGCACTAGACTAATATGGAATAACTCGAGCTTTAAACCGCTTATCCAAAATTGTCCTTCTAACACCTTTACAAACAAGGCATTACCTGAAACGCCTAAGGATGTGCTTGAAAGAGCTATGGTTGTGGTACATGGTCTTAGGCAGTATGCTCTAATGCATGTACCCAATTTCAATACCAAGGTGGAAAAACAGACAATGGATGCACAACTGCAAGATGAGATTGAACAGCTAAATAAAGAATTTGACAAAACATTTGAAAGTTTAAAAAAGTCACAGGCACAATCTAATGCCTCTGTGTCCATATCTTCCAATGAAATTGTTGTGCCTTTGGAAAAGTTGAAATTCCAAGCAGAGAGACTTAAAGTGAATCCTATTGTAACTCCTAAGGTATTAGAACATGTATCAGATCCAGTAGAAAAAGTAACAGCAATTAATATTGAGCAGAGTAAATCATCACCAGCAGCTAAGCCAATTGTAAAGAAGAAGTTAAAAGTATCAGTAGGTATTTATACTATTTCATAGCTTACAAATACTTGAAAAGTGGGCATAAAGACGCTAGCCGTTATTGACTAAAGTAACCATAGAAAATTTTACAATTCTCAAACAAATGCATTGTATATTAAAGTAAGGATTTGAAATTTTATCTGAATAATTTTTTAATTAAATTATAATATTAATGTAACCATTTAACATATTTGTATTTGTACAGAAAAAACACAGATTTGTTATTACATTTTCGTAATTGTTTCTTTCACAGTTGAGTGCAAGTTCCAAACCAAGAGTAGTCCCATCATCACGTATTGGCAGAATGATTTCGTTTGGTTCATTAGCCGCCGGCTTGGGAGTTGGAACAGTGGCACAGTATGCCAGGAATACCCTACAGTCTGTGACAGGGAAACCAGATGATACAAGCAATGCATTCCTTTCACCAGCCAATGCTGAAAGGATAGTAGACACACTTTGTAAAGTGAGAGGCAAGTAATATATATAAAATTTCACTGCAATTGTATTGGCTAATAGATAGATGGTCAAAGCTTAAACTTACAGGCTAATTACCAAAAAAGTATTTTTTTCTTGTTATTATCAATATGTATGACATAATGTTTCTTGTTTATAGAAAAAAACAAAGGACCTTATTTAATGAGTTTAATATTTTCTCCAAACTTCATCCTACCTTATATTTGTTTAAATTTCTCTTTTGTTACTTTAGATATGATTTTTGCTTGTTTCACATAAAATACATATTTAAGCAAAATACAAATGTTGTGCGTCTCTTATACGAGTGTCTGCTATAACATAGCAAATGAACCTAAACAAAATATTCTACCTTTACCATATGTATTTCAACAGGTGCTGCCCTGAAATTGGGCCAACTCTTAAGCATACAAGATGACTCAATGATACCATCGGACTTGCAGCGAATATTTGAGCGTGTGCGTCAGTCAGCTGACTTCATGCCCACATGGCAAGTGGAAAAAGTGATGACCTCACAGCTCGGTCCTGATTGGCGAAGCCGGGTACAATATTTTGAAGAAAAGCCATTTGCTGCTGCATCAATAGGTTTGTTGAGAAGACAATCACTATTCATTTATTGTAATTATAGCATTAATATTACAACTGTTCCATTCAATAGTGAGTAATAATGTAAAATTGTTTGTTACCTTGAATGTCCACACAGAAAATATTTTCAGCCTATGTATAACATTCTGCAGAATAATTCACATAAATCTTGAATATACCTAAAATCAGGACCACCAGTCTTCCATCTTTACTATCTGTTTATATCGAGCTTCAAATAAAGTACACTAATGGATTCTCTAACTGACAGTATTGATTAAGATTTATTTAATTAGGGCAAGTGCACTTAGCGGTGCTACACAGCGGGCAAGAAGTGGCTATGAAAGTGCAGTATCCGGGAGTTGCAAAGGGAATTAATAGTGACATTGACAATCTTGTTGGTGTTCTTAAGGTACAGACTGGCTTTTATACATTATAAATATTTTAAAACAATTATATTTCACTATATACTTTTTATGGTATTTATTTATTTTATTTCACAGCATATATACTCATTACATAATACACACAAGGCTTTTTATTTGAAATGAAGTTTTGAAAAATAAATTTCATTTTAAATAAATACATTAAGAATTCTAAGACTGTGCATAAAGTTAATTAGTTAGTGAACTATTGTTATACACCATTAGCTATTTCTTTTTTTTTTTGTAAGACTTCAATGTAATTACATACAGGTCTAAAATTAAGATTTGTGTAAAAGCTTCTTTTCCTATCCTTTATAAAATTTTAAATGTGTGTGTTTGTGTGAAATTTGTGTGAAATGTCACAAATGATGCGATTTAATTTTATGGAATGTTTTTTTAAAATGAGAAGATAAATTTAACATACTTATTGCTATATACATATTTTAATTGCTGTAAGAAATACATATAAATAAATCTGGCCCTCCCTTCTCTCCATTACTCCGGGGTTTGGTATTTTAATCTAATAACTGTCCCTGATTTCTAAAAAATTCTCTGTTGTCCATTCTTAATTCTTTGTATTCACACCTAAAATTTTAAATACTCTAAAATTGAAATGTCGTTTAGAGCTAAATATATATAGTTGTATTTTTACACAAGTACACATAAGTTAAACATAAGATTTTTTGCAGGTATGGAATGTATTCCCGAAGGGCATGTTTATTGACAATATTGTAGAGGTTGCTAAAAAGGAATTGGCTTGGGAAGTGGATTACATTCGAGAGGCGGAATGTACTAGAAAGTTCAAGAAACTTCTAGCACCCTTCCCGGAGTATTACGTTCCTGAAGTTATTGGTAAGATTTTGAGTTTTTTTTTAATTAAGTCGCCTTGTGAAGCAATTAAGGTGCAAGAATAATAAAGTATTTAAAATGTTGGTTATGTTTATGTAAAAAGGATATTTTTATTTCAATATTCAAGACATAGACATACTTGAAAGTGTTTCTTTCCAAATTGCCTTAATATTTGTTATATATTATAAAATGTTATTGGTGATACATAATTCGTATGTTATTGAAAAAACTAATATTTAAAAGTAGGTGAACTGAATACAGAGAATTCCTCAATTTTTTTTACATAATAGACGACTTATGCGCGCCTGAAGTGATGACCACAGAGTTAATAGAAGGCCAGCCCATAGACAAGCTGTTCGATGCTGATGAAGAAACGAGATACGACATCGCTTATAAAATCATGCAGCTTTGCTTGCGCGAAATGTTTGTGTTGCGTTGCATGCAGACGGATCCCAATTGGGCGAACTTCTTTTATAACACTAATACCAAACAGGTAAGATATAGTTTAAAAACGTAAAGGGTGTTTTTTGCAAGTGATGATACAATATTTATTTGTTAGGAATTTTATTTTTCTGCATTGTCTATGTCAAGTCGACGTACGTATGTGTCGACGAACGAATATTATATACCATATAAATCTTAAAAATCTTTGAGATTTTTTTAATAAAAATTGGCATCTAATTCAAGTAGGATGTGAGTGAGTGAATGAATGACTGAATGGGGATTTTCAATAATATTTCAAGCTTTTTTGAATTGAAACGTGTGAGAATTTTATTTTCATGAAATAGTTTATTAATTTTTTAGTCTGATTGTAATGAAATGGTAGTAAATAGTGAATTTCGTAACAATGCCTTCACTAACTTTATAGTATATGTATATCATATTTTAGGTGGTTTTATTGGACTTCGGAGCGACGCGTGAATACTCGAAGGAGTTTATGGATCAATACATTGAGATTATAAACGCAGCATCAGAAGGTGACCGTGACGCTATACTGCACATGTCGCGGGACATGAAAATCTTAACTGGCTATGAGTCAAAGGTGGGTTACCCTAATTTTGTTTTACTGCTATTAGTATATTTTTGAAAAGTAAGTAGTTTATTAAGTAGTAAGTAGTTTTGTTGGTTTGTGCCTTGATTGTGATGTGCTGTAATATAATTCAATCTATATCGTATCGTAATCGAGTCCATACTCCATAGGACTCGATTCTTTCTTACTTTAAATGGACAGATTTAATTCAAACTTACACATAACAAGTGTCGGTGAATTTGTATAGTGCTAGTCATTTGCCATAATTACAGTTATCTTTTTTATTTATTATTTTATTTTATTTATATTATGGAATCGCCAGGACTAAATTAATTACTTAGCAAGTGAGCCAATATGGTTGATTCTATCATTGAAACGCGTTTGATTAGTATTTCTAAACTATTGGTTTTTAATCACAAATAAGCGAAATCTAAAAAAATAAATTAAATATAATAGGCAAACTTACAAAACATATATTTCCATTTAACCAAATATTCTTATAATTACCTTTAGTTAAATCTCTCATTCTAATATAATGTTTCATATATCAGCTTATGGAAGAAACTCACATCGACACAGTGATGATAATGGGGGAAGTGTTCACCAGAGAGGGCTCGCAGGGCTTCGACTTCGGCTCGCAGAGCACCACGAAGCGGATACAATCCCTCGTGCCGACGATACTCACGCACAGACTTTGCCCGCCACCAGAAGAAATATATTCGTTGCATCGTAAACTCTCTGGCGTTTTCCTACTCTGTTCTAAATTAAAAGTCAAAATGAATTGCCGGGAAATGTTCCAAGATATATACAGGCAATATAAAAGCGACGGCTTCCATTGATTGATGATAAAGTTTAGCACAAAAATCGACGAAATAGTCACTGGAATATGTTTGCTTTCACGGTGGATTTTTGAATCGAACAAATCGAACAAATATAACAAATATAATTTAGACAAGTTATCGTAAATGCGTGCTTATTAATTATAGACAACTTACCAATAGTTTTTTTTAGAAAGTTAATAACTTAAAGATTGAAGGTTTCTAGAAACATTGTTTTTGAAACCTTGCGCTATACTAGATTATAACATAATTACGCATTTCTTTTACTAATAAATTTGTCTGGACGATCCAGGTGTAAAAAAATGAAATTTGAATTTAATATTAATCATGCTACCTCACATATTGTATTTATTTATATGTTCTTATAGAGGGTTGTTTATAAGTATTAACATTATTAATGAAATACGATACAATTACAAATATTTTGTCATTTTTCTATGTAGATTATAGGCTAAAAGTAAATGTGTTGTAGATTAATGTTGAATTATTAACAAAATAAAAATGTTGTGTGAATAACGATTTTTATTAGCCATTCTTTATTTCTTTTGTTTTATAGCAAGAACTTAGGAGCCATACTGACTGATTGAAGTTATATATAAATTATATGAAGTTCTTAGGAGCTAGTAAGTTCAGACTCGTGAGCAAATAATACTACTCAAAATATTGTATATCACTAGACAATTTGGCATTGGGTTCATAAGTTTCAGTAAGTAAACCGGTGTCGAGCATTCTTTCAATCAAGGCTTAATTTTAATATATATATTACATGTCACATTGTCTGTTCGAAATGGACTCCTAAACCTCTCAGCCGATTTTATTAAAATTTGCACACTGTGTGCAGTTTGATCGAAGTTAAAAGATCTCTTAGTTAATATTATTTCAATTACGATAAATGACTACCCGGGTGGAGCCGGAGCGTACAGTTTGTATTAAAATGTATAAGTTATAAGCCTATTAGGTTATTTGTTATTAAATCTGAAAAGAGCAATCACGTCATCTATTTTAATCATGGAAACTTTCATCTTATATTTATTTTTGTTTATTTTTCTACTGTTTTAAAATTTAAAAGATATTCTATTAAAAATCGGGAAATTTGACTTTACTTCTTGTCAAATATATAGACTCCACCAGTTTTCCCGCGGCTGCGTGGTCAAAGTTTTACCCCACTTATATCGTTCCCGTGAGATTTCCAGAATAAAACCTATCCTATGTCCTGTCTCGGACCTCAAACTATGTCTGTACCAAGGATCAGTGGTTTAAGACAACTTAAGAAGCGACAGATGGACCGAGTTATTTTTGCATTTATAATAAAGTTTTATTGAAATATAATATTGAAATAAAACACGAATAATGAGTGCGCATTTTCTGTATATAATTATAATTCCGCAGAATGTCGTTGGCCAGCACTCAGGCTAGTATGATCTAAATATTAATTGGTTCTTCTAAAGAAAAGCAACACTTAGACACAGTAAACAGTAAACGCTAAGAATATTGCAACATATGTATCACGAACATTTATTTAGTGTAATTTATCTGACAAATATCTGTATATTAACAATGATAGTGTACAGAGTGCTACAGTCCTTCAAGATGTTTCAGTGTGAATTTAGCTTCGTATAAAACTGGTTATCGATAAATCTGATACTGAATTTCCTTTAATATAACATCAACATCTATCATAAATTTTGTCACCAACCAACTTAATTAGGGTATATTTTTTTATATTACGTGGAAAACATAAAGCTATTACTTGACTTACCCTATAAGTATGTTTTTTAATTAGTATGCCGTTAATTTGACCACTTATATATTGTATTTATTACGTTTGTTGGTTTACAAAACCTACAATGCTGTATAGAACAGTGATTTGTATAGGCGAGTACCACCGTCCTGTAGGCAGATTACATCTGATTCCAAGTAAGTACACGATTAACAGTGAATACATTATAATGTGCGAATTAAAAATTATACATATTAATATTATGTTATATTTGACACTGTTCTAATACTCTACAGAAAGTTGGTACGTTTTAATAACTAACATTAAAATTTGACTAATTTTAACACATTGAATCTAAGTAACAACTAACAAACAACTACATTCATAAAACTGCAAACATTGATTTGTTAAATATGTTTATATCGTTGTAAGGATGTTACATAAATATTTAATATAAATATCGTCATCAACAAATTGTTGTTATAGGTATATATATATCGGTATCGACGTTGCCAGATGTCCCGATTTTCAAATCAAAATTAAATGTCCCGCGCGGGAAAGGCTCCTGCTGCTTTTCGGGGTTTAACTTGACTGTGTGTTGCTGAGGAAGTGTGGCTGGGATGCACAGATAATTAGTAGACTGGCCATGCGAACTGTGTGTTGATTAATTTGAAACAGTCGAATGGGAGAAATAAGCGCTTCATAAATGTTATGAAAGCAGAATTACGAAAAAGGCGATTTCGGCAAAACAATCCCGCTTCGTCCACACAATTTTTCAAAATTACAACTTATAAAAATATCTGGCAACGCTAGGTACGCTAAGGTATTAATTGCTCATTATATTTATTTAAAAAGCTGATATTTGACCGAAAATTCGTAGATAAATAATATACTCCTTAGTACGAGTTTAATTATTAACTAAGATACTTAGGCGCCATGTGAAAGTATTAATTATGTGGAATATCGTAAAAATGTGTAAAGACAAAATAGTCCTTCTAGTAACCAAGGGACTTATTAGCCTGCATGAGTGCTGCATCATCATAAAATGTCCTGTACCATAAACCATTTACCTAATAAGGTTAACCGTGGTCGTAAGACTGTTATCTGTTTTAAAGTTTAACAAAATTTAATGGATATTATAATCAACGATGTTTACCTATAGCTAAATATAATGATACATAAAAAGAGAAAGTATGAAAGATGATAAAAACGAGAAGGTAGTAACACCCTGTATCATTCTAACTTTTTCGCCCAAGACGTCTCAAATCAATAGGTCTGTTGTACCTAATTATGGGAGTACCAAACGACAAAAGCAGAAAGCTATTCAGTTTCAAATGTATTTAATTTGAATAAGTAGCCAGACCTGTTTACATTTTATGTTTTGAGACGTCAAAAGACAGTTAACGCTAAACGCACATGTTGGTCTTGGAGTACGTAAATGAAATTTAATAATTTTCTAAAATTTAGTTTTACTGAGTAACGCAAGAATTTATTTCACTTATTATGCGTACATACGCACGTATCTGTCATGGTTGGCATTTAATTTTCATTAACTGAACTAAAATCATAGGTACCTTATCTTAATCATCAAGTTATTCATGTAGTACAAGACGGAAACTAACGACAAATTAAACTAATGAGTAATCGGGCTATTTTGTAAATAAATTCTAACATATTGTTCTATTTCTAACTTAATCACTAAAATAATAAAAAAATATACATAAACATTCTAAAAGTATACCTTAAAATGACTCAACATATTTTTAATACTGTTATCGATTTACCAACATTGTTAGATATCCAAACAAAACATTATGACCAACATGTATTTGTCCTACTCGTAATACTAATCAAGGGTCTAAATTGTGTTACAGCAAAATTTTACTAGTTACGAAGTAGTTAGATACATAATATTATATAATTTTATCAACTAAGTATATACACATCTCTACATATCACGACCGCTTCCCACTCCATCAAAAATGCAAATTTAAAGCTGTTAAGAGCCTTATAGAAATTCTTATAGTAATCATCTTTTATAGTCAACATGAACAGGTTTCCCTAATATAAATTATAGCAATTTAATACAAAATTTAAAAAAGGGTTCTAAGGCTTACGGTTCTGGTCAGGTACTATTGACTAAAATATTTATTTGTCGAACTATGTTTCATTCGAATCGATCAATGGCTTTGGAATTATTACCCCAAAAACTGTTCAATTGAAAACATTTGTGAGTAATTTTTAAAGTATACATTTTCAATGGTGGATTGTATAAAGATATTCAATCCACATTTTTTAAATACTCACATAATTAAAGGCGGATTTTCATAAAGTTAAAACACTTTGTTATTATTATAATTGGTATTATACATTATCAATTAACTAATCGCAACTTTCGCAATCTGCCAAATAACAACGTTAAACAATAACCTTTATAATATAATTGTATGAATTTAATTGAACTGGACAATAATTAAAATAAAAGGTACCGAATGCAAATAAATCGTTACCTAATGGTGAACCAAACTGTGTATGATCTTAAATAGATAAAGTTAGGCCAAGTTAGAAGGTATTATTGCGGACAGATGCAGGGTCGTGCGTCTCAGTGCGTCACTGTATGGGTAATCTTTTTATTTCATTCGGTACTGTGTATATAATAACGTGAGAAACGGTCTTATTGTGTAGACGATCAGAAGCAGTCTGTTTTTACAGTAAATATTGCAATTAGTATCTATAGTTAGATGTCAATAAATATCAGTCAACGTCGTCGCCTGCGGATAGAGTCCGATCGTCTACAGCGATTGCGACAGACGCTGCGTTCACTAAAACGCGTAGAAAACGTATTACAAAGTTTTGAATATTGTTAAAATAGCGATCATTTAAGTTAAGCATTAGATTCTTTGAGATCAGTGAGCCTCGCTAGTTGCGCCGGTTCCAGCTCGTCGGGGATGGAGGCGCGACCGGCGCGGGGCGCGGAGGGCGGGGATTGGGGAGCGGTCGGGGGTCCAGAGGCCACGGATGCACCAGTCGATTCGCCTTCGGACGCCGTTGAGCTCGAGGCAGGATGCGGAGCGGAGTCGGCATGGCCTTCATCAGTTTCACGCAAGCACACGGCGGTCTGTTCAGAAAGAGAAGATTCTTCGTCATCGTTCTCTTCCTGGCGTTCAGGCTCCTCAGGCTGTTGCTCTGGTTGGTCTGGCTCCGGCTCCGTAGGTGGAAATGGTTGGTCGGGCTCCTCTACCATAGGGGTGGCGGCAGTGATTACTATTTGAGCCACGCCCAGGCCGCAATCTTCGGCGGGTAGTTCAACTTTTGGCGGCGGCGGCTTCGATTGCGGGGCGGGGGGTATCTCCTCTTCCTAGTATCAAAACACTTTTTAATTATTCTTATTTCCTATAAAGACCTTTATAACCGCAAAGGATCAGTGTATTTACTGGTATATGCGCCCTTGCTATAGCGTTGTTATAGAAACATTTTATTCCTTTTACTTCAAAAAGAGGAATTAGAAGCTATTTTTTTATAATAATCATTAAGATACTATTTTACTCATTTTTTTTTAACTGTACAGCTATTATTTGTTTCTACATCCAACACATCATGCTTTAATAGTAAAGCAACATGCTTGTGATGAGATGAATAACTATCTACTGTTACTTAAAGCTACTAATTAATACTGTATATTCTACATACATTTATATATACAAACTCTTTGTTGATAGACAATTTATAACTACAGTGTTCGTCAAACCTACTCAATTTATATTTGATAGAATAATTACAATATATAATATATATTTCAAGATAGACGAAGGAATATAATTCTTGTAAAATTTAGTTTATGCACACATAAATGTCAATAAAAAATTAGTTGTGTGATAGATAGTTTATCTACCTATCCATCAAATTTATTGTCATTTATGTATACTTTTTTAGCATTTACATTTTTTATACATAGCACGTCAGGAATAACATTATATAAACACTGAAGCAAAGAAAAAGCATTGTGATCGCGGCATAAAGCACACCACATTATAATCATTATAGTATTTAAATAATATTTTTGAAACATAAAGTCAAACCTCGTCTTCAATATTTTCACCCAGAACCTCATCGACTGAAGCATGGAAAAAATATGGGAAATTAACAAAACAAAGTTTAGAATAACATACAAATTTATTAAGAAATATACGCAGTTGAATGCATCACCATCTGTTGAATATTCTATTCTCCACTAATCTAACAGAAATTCTAATTAAGTTGAATTCCCTAGTAAATTAATCTCCCTATAAAATCCTATAGATAGATTTTGAAACAAAACTTCAAACAATTTTTTACTTCATGTACATACCGTTTATGTCAATTAAGGACTTCAATAATCATTTAAAATGTACAAAGTACAAAATACAAAGTAGAAAATTTAATAGAATATTGGATTTGACACAATAATTGCGCCTTTACCTATTGGCGATTATTGCATATTGTAATCGTTTAAACCATAGGTAATAGCAGAAGAAATAGTAGGACGTCAGAACAAATTGTCCAATTATGTACCTAGCAATTGTCTTCAATGGCAATTTATAACTTTGTAAAATAGGAGTTTAAAATAACTAGTCCGTCATTTTGATGGAGGACTCGCAACATGCAAATTTCCTTTAATATTTAAAATGCAAACCACGCTTATGTCATTTTATATCTCATCAATATTATATCGATTGAAAAATTGTATGGGTCATGTAGGGATTCTTGGTTATTTTAACTATCGAAATAGGATTCTGGAATTCCTACTCATATAACGGATTTTATATTATTTCTTGACATCACTTACCGATTATAGCAGGAGCGACAGCTTGCTGGGGCGAAAATTGTGTGTCGTACTGCTCATGCTGATTCCTACTTAGTTCTAGATTAAAGCTGAAATCTGGTTGACTGTCCATAGAGTCGCCCATGCCTGCTGGTGGCGGTGGTGGTGGATCAGCAGGAGGCGCAGCACTTTTTACATTGTTGTTTTCATTCACGACCTCTAGCAGCGTCCAAGAAGGGCAAATGTTTCAGCAAGCAGTTTCCATGGTTACTTTCGTAGTAAGTGTGAATGTCATATATAAGTTCAGTGCCATTTTTTTGAACGAATTATAGGCATATGTCCACTTCTCTAGCTTGTTGTATTTTTGTCCTAAGTATGTTATTGACAAATATATAGGTAAGTAGTGACGATGCCACACACTTAGCCATTTGTTAAAGTTATTTGTCTTGATCCTTAATGTAAATAGAAGTTTTAAAAGTATTTATTGGACTTGGAGCAAGTGTAGAAGGTAAGAAAAAGCAAAAGAAAGGAAATAAGGGTATAATGTAGAATTCATAATTCTAAAGCGCGTTGTCCGATAACTAACCTATGCATATTTTTGTCAAACAAAGAAAATCTGTTGTTTTCTATCTGCGTAATTGCATATTTAATATGACAATTATTTCTATGTAATAATCGTGCAAATTACGAATATCATGCAATTACAGCGAATACGAATGGACTTGTGATTTGTAGCGCCGATTGTCCTACCGAAATCTATCGAATATCTTTAAACGTGCCATCCATTATTTAAAACAAATCATGCCAATTGGGAATAAAAACCACAACCCCAACCCAATCAGCCAAGAAGCTATCTATGGCGTGAGATACGGCACAATGTGTTGCCACTATGATTGTACGAAACAATACAGAAATATACAATACTGCGCTGCAAGACACCGACATAATTTGTCACTCGTACGTGGACAATCGAAAATGTTTTGAATTAAGTCTTTGGAAGAAAAAGAACCAAGGAAAAAGTTGTCAAAGTACGAGGGACGAGTGCAAGAATAAAACAGAAGAAAGTACAGTGAAATTTTGAACGCTTACGGTCGTCATTAAAGCCACCACCTGGGGATCCAGGAGGAGAAGAAAATACTGGGGGGGCAGAATCCGGCGGAGTCCAGTCTTCGTCCGCACCGCTTAATGGTTCTCCATTCTAGAAATATGTTTTCAATTTACAAAATTATATCTGCGTCCACAGATAAAATTAATGTCAATTAAGTAAAAAAAAAGCATTACTTCATCACATTCCTCGACTATCAAAGATGGGAAGTTTCCTATAACGCCATTAACTTCACCACGCCACCATCCATCGTCAACACCATGTGCATCGCGAGAAACGATACGGATAATCTGAAAGAATAACATATCGTTTGGAGTTGAACAAAATGTTACACACTATTTTTTATTTGAAATTAGCGTACCTGTCCTTCTTCAAGATTGAGTTCATCTGAAGCTTCGGCATCATAATCATAAAGCGCAAAGCAATAACCGAGAGTTGGTAGCGATAATTCCTTAGCTTGAACAGGTTTCTGTTGTTGTTCAATCTTTTGTTCTTCAGGCTTTGCGGCTGGTGCTGAAATTACAGATATTTGGTCTGGAGATTGTACTACGTCAGCATCTTCACCTTCTACTGTGTAGTCCACAGAGGAGAAAGATATCTGTGTTACCAGACCCGGAGCGCTTGAAGCCTGAAAATATACATAGTTAAAATGGAAAAATACGCAGATATTTGAAAGGAACCATAACCAGGATTTGAAATTGAAAGTGTCTTACTTGTTCTCTATCAATATCCAAATAGTTGTGTGGAACGTAGCCCTCCTCACCACGATAGTTACGAGCGCGAAGCCAACCATCTCCATCACCTTCTCCAACGACTTCTAATTGCTCATTTTCAATGATTGATAATTCATCTGGATTTTGGGCCTATAAAACAATTGAATAATTTACACGTTAAGAATCCGATAAATAATAATTTTAAATTATGATTGTCTATGTCTCTTGTGATAGCGTACCGTGTATGAGTACAAAGCAGTACATTTGTAAAGAGGGGCCGCTGGTGGCTCGATCGTCTCAGCTGGAGGTGCTGTTGTATCAGGCTCCGGCTCACCCCAGTTGACTTGAGTTGGATCATCCCAGCCGACTGTGAGTTGTTCTATACGCATACGATCTTCTTCTAATTCCGCTGTAAAAGAATCAAATATTATTATAAGAAACTAGCACACCAACCTATAATATATATATGAATATTACCATCTTCATCGTCCTCATGTTCGTCTTCATGTTGAGAACCAGAAGTGGTTCGTTGATGTCCAGACGTAGTCGCGACAGCTGAAGTTGTGGCAGCTTCACCTTCAGTGTTATCGCTATCGTAAAATGAATCTGAACTGGGTTGGTCCTATGAATAATAAAATCAATTTATTATTATATAATTACACAAAAATACCAAATAATCTAGTTAAATCTTAATAATAAGAACAGTAAGACATTAAATTGCAAGTTTATATTTATCACTTACAGCTGCACCAGAAGCATCGGTTCTGACGCTGACGAGACTGCTGCTTCGGGGCAATGTTTCTTGAACAGCCAACAAATCAACTTCCTTTAGCCATTCATCGACAGGAGCACCTCCTGTTCGGAGGCACTCTAATCTAGCCTCGTATTTAGCCTTAGATGTTTCTGAGCGTCGTATGTTTGTGCGAAGTTCATCCATTCGGACCTCTAACTCTGGACCATTTGGGTCATTCGGATCAACCTTAAAGTTGTGTTATAATGAATACCATGTTCAAAATATGTTGTATTATTTATATGTTGTAATATTTGTTACCAACCTTTTGTCCAGCATCTCTCATAGCTTGATACAAATGCAATTTTCTTGTAGCATCTCTTACAAGGGCTGTTTCTCGTACCACTCTAGTAGCCCAACGACGAGCTTCTTGAGCCAAAGTTTGTGCAACGGTTTCATGCTCCATTGTAACCGTATCAATAGGATCATTGTCGCAGGGTTCAAACTCATACTACAAAATTAAATGTCTTTTATATAGTTGTAATAATGTGGTAATCAACATTATTACCTATATAATGTTGTAATCAGTTATTAAATTATATAACAAAAAGATTAATTCTTTGAGCAAAGTATTCAATGAAAATGTAAGCCGATAAAATCATTTGATATAAGTGTTTGTCTCCGTCACCATAGCATTAAATTACATAATTGTGATACTAATTATACGAACAGGGAACTTAATTTAGCTGTCATATATTTCAGAATAGATCATTAATTATTCAAAATAACATGGATGCATGCATACCTGAATGTGTTGTTTCAAAACTGGATAGTACAAATAAAGGCATTGTAAATTGTACTCCCTGGTGAGTTGTTGTGCTTGATCCCGTATTTTCCCGAAAGAATGTTGAGTGGCTGAGCAGGTAAGCAGCTCTGTACGACCCATTAAGGTCAGAAAATCTGATACCTTCTCGTATACGGCAGCTTCCATGCTTTGCATGCATGATTGCAGTTCCACCAAAAAATAACGATTCTGTGAAACGATTCTTCTATACATTTGTGAAAAATGGTGTTTTGCTTGTCAATTAATTTTTATTATTGTGTCTAAAACTGAATATGGAAATTCATAACATGCTCAATTAAACTCCACAACTTAACAACTTTAGGAGCAAGTTTAGGACAGAAGTGCAGTTAACGGTAAACTTTCAAGGTTGCGTATGCATATTCGCATTTTTATATTCACAGTCTGTGAACGGTTTAAAACTAATGTAATTTGAATAAGGATGATATAGGTTCATTTTAAATCCGAAGTAATTTCAAGAAGCGAAAGATTTTCATTAAAACATTGAATTGAGTAGACCAGTATTCAATAGCAAACAAACTTTAAACTACAAGGCCGAAATCGAAGGATTTGATTTAGATGTTAAATTTTAAAAGAAAACATAGGTGGTGATTGCACTTTTTACGAAGAATGATACAAATATATGAAATACACGATACACATATGAAAATAAATCAATGCTGGTAATTCTTTGTGTACAATAATCATTCACGAAAATAAACACATAATCACGAAATTACCTGATGAGCGTTGGCTGCAGCAATGCTCAAAAGATAATCATTCCTTGCGCCCGTTGATTTTTCCTCAAGTTGGTCCCGCCGTGAAGAGACTTTTGCACTGTTTTTTTGCAACGATGTTATGGATTGAAAGAAAGATCCCTTTTTCTTTTTCAGCCTAAAATTGTTTTAGATTCATGATGATTTGTAGTGTGAAAAATGAATACCTTTTTTTTCATTATAGACATATTTCTACATTGAATCTATTTTTATAAGGTCTATAAACTTGGAGATAACAAACATAAAGTCAAATGTTTTAATACTTACTTTTCCTCTATGTCTTTAGCTTTATCTCTCACATCGTGAGCTGTGTGTTCCTCATCAAAGTAAAGCTTTTTGGTTTTATCTACATCCAGAACAGTGAGCTGAAGTTCTTTGTGGGCTTGTGCCAACAAATCTGTGCTCTATCAATCAATAAGTTGCACGATTAATTAAAAAAAAATTTACATCTTTACTGCTAATTTACTTACGACTGTTTGAATTTCTTTATGGATGATTGATCGTATACTGTCTATGAAAGGCACATAATATATATATTTTTTATTAAAAACATTATTGTTTTCATTTTCTAAGTTATTTTTTGTAGTTTTTTATAAGTATATCTTATGTAGGAATTCTCATTACTAAGTAGTAATGAGAATTCCTACATAAGACATGCCATGCCATGCCATGACAAAAGGATTCAATGAAATTTGTTTAATATCTCATAGTCTCATGTCTGAAGTAGCTCGCAATCTATTAATTGCAATTATGATTATTTTCCTATATACTTTGGTTAAAGCGGGCATTTTATAACTAAACGAAAGTGTTAACAATTTAAAATGTTATCTTGCCTACTCAAAATACGAAGCATTTGTAATTATATTTAATATTGGCATAACCGCATCTGTTAATGTATCTGCTAATGAAGTTTTCCAAGCTAATGGAAACTCCATTAATAATGAATTATTTACGATACCCCATGCCGTGATTGACATTACCAATAATAGGAGTCTTCAGTCCTCACCCCATTTAATAATTGAAACATTATGTAGTTTACAGCCATGTCTATTGAAGTTGTTACATAAATAATTCGAATGGCAACTCCAAACTTTCCCGACTCGATAGACACGTAACATCTATTTTGGTCATAAAAGTTTCAGTCTTAATTTAAAATAGAACTTTATAAATATTATTAGATTTGTCAAAAAATGTAAAATATTTAAAAATTTAACTTTTATCTACTACTATTCACTAGCTAACCAACTAACGGTCCGCCCCAGCTTCGTCCGTGGTACATATACCTATAGCCTATAGCCTTTCTCAATAAATGGGCAATCTAACACTGAAATAATTTTTCAATTGGGACCAGTAGTTCCGGAGATTAGTGCGTTGAAAGAAACAAAAAAAACTAACAATGTGTCGTTGCGGAATAAACAAAAACATCTCTAGTAGGTAAATTTTCATCCCGCAGTGCTATAAACATTTCTTATGAAATATAAATATTGTTTGTGTTTTAATTATTATTGTTGAATCCGTAAAAAAAAATATTTGTAATTGTTGCTCTATAGAATTAAATACACCAACATGCAATATCAAACATAGTAAATTAGTTGGCTTTTCTTACCTTTTTAGCAACATTCATCTTATGCTGGCGTAACACTTTTGCTTCATCGGCGATTTGTTGTTGAAAAACCTCTACCGCGGCAAGGCGGGCGCGAGCTAGCTTCTCGTTTTCTTCCAAAACAGTTCGCCAGACATTCCACATATTCCTAGTATTTGATAATAATACATAATTATGAGTCAAACTATATCCAAAAATTGTATTTAACAGAATCAATATTTTCAGATATATAATATTAATGAAATCTATTTTTTAATACTTAATCCTATTCCAGCCTTTTACCTAACTAGGCAAACATTAAACAAAATTAAGGTTAAACAATTTCTTTAACATGATTAAAAAATGCCGAGAACAATAAAGTACTTATGTATTATTTTGGTATTAAAAGTTAATGAAGAATTGAAATATAACCTCTTCCCAGGAACCTAGTACGAAAGCTACAATTAAAACTTTCCTTTTAAAGTTAATCAAAACTTAACTTGATAATAATTATCTCTCATCTATTGTGTACATAGCACAATAATAAAGCATATTCATCGTATCGTATTCAATGAAATAACTGATTTTTTTATAAACAGGTAACAAAAAATAGCTAAGCGTATCAACGGATTTTAATAACGAACCTAGATTATTACGATGTGGTTTAAAATTCTAACTTGCTTGCAAATATGACCTACTTCACTTTACCCATCTACCGTGCTTACATCATTTTACAAAAAAAAATATCTGAGTAGGTATTTGCAGATGGAAACAAAAAAAACTACGCACATGGTGCCTGAGATTTATTATGAATCTAAAGAAACAATTTAACAGAAAATATTGAGATTGTTGAAAATGTGCAATAAATAGCAGGTCTAGATATTTTGCATATACCGAAATGACATTTCATCCTATTGTCTTTGTTTATTTGCGGAAGGTATTTGGAATAAAGTAGACTGGGACTGTGTGTAGGGTTTTGGTATTTGGCTATATCTACGGAGCTTTCGTCAATATGAGATTTCTAGGGACGTCCAGAATCAAAGATGTAGATTTGGTTGTACCTATAGTGTAACTTTTTGAGAAAAAATACATACGAATTTACTGAAAGTATGCTATCGATGGAGGAGTAACTTATATTTAAATTGCCGTTCGTCTCATCTTCCCTTGGTACATATATAGCCTACACTACATAGAGATCATGTAGATATCCAAAGGTGAAAGAATGTTTGAAATTGGGGCAATGGTTGAAATTACTATTTCAAACAAACAAGCTCCAAGCTAACTGCTCTAACTGTCAACTTCAGCTTTATATTATTATTAAAGAAGTGTAGATGAAGGGTCTATATAAGGAACTAAGGTTTGTTAACTATTTTTCTATAATTGATAGTATTAATTAAGGCATTGAATTGGCTAGTGGACTATTGTGTAGTCTGGCTGAACGAGAACAATGAAACACAATGAAAGCTACATTAAACGATAGGTTTATGTATGCGACTAAACGTATAGATATCCTGAATGTGTCTAACAGGAAAATGTCATTTCAATTATCGTTTTACTTGAAATGTACCTATTTTTCACTATATGTTTAACTGTTATAAGTTTGTTTTCAAAATTTTATGCACACGTAATAAATCTGTACTAGTGTAAATACTGTAAATGGAAAATGCAAAAAAAAAAATCATTATGTTCAACTTCTAGTTCTATTACACCTATAATATAAAAATTTATTTTTGAACATAAATGGAACCCTATTCGAAACGACTCAAAAGCGAAAAATAAATTAATATAATTACTATAAGCGCAACCCACTCATCTACTAGAAGTCGATGCCAACCAAGCCAAGTGGGCAGTAGATAGATATGCAGTAAGTTTATCGTACACTACCGATATATATAAGGACTAACAAGTCTAATAAGTCAGAGAGGGATACTTTTTCTTTGATAAAACATCTTAATATATCTGTTTGACATTTTCCTTTAGATTAAAATAATTTTTTGGTTTTACATATACATTGCTATAGCAAAAGGAAGTCTCTTCAGGGAGTGCTTATGTTTGATACATTTTTCAGACGATAACACCAGACCACATTACATTAATAATACGTATCCACTGCTAAATTTGCAACAACGCTGACAGTAATGCGCCGAAGTTGTTTGGGGAATTTATTTAATGGAATTCTATTTTTGTCTCCATCAAATATTCTCAACTAGGATTATTTCGCGATAGAGTTTTTATATTTAAGTATAGACATATTTTAGACACGAGATAATGTTCGTAGTTCGACCCCAGGAACAAACCAGATAAATAACAATTTAGTTTAATGGAATACAATGTTGCCCAAGCTAAATTTACACTTCAAGTGGGATGTGATAGACTGTTGAACACGATTATTTTAAGTGAATGATTTTAGATCGGATATATACGTAAACAAGTCAACGCTGTGTTCCATGACAGATGATACGTCGGACCGTGTTAGCCCACGCGATCGTGAATGCATTTCGCTTGCTCCTCAATATACCAAAGCTGTTCATAAAATTTCAAAAATAGAATATTCCACGTTCTCGATGGACTCCTAAAAATCTATCGATAGCCTGCAATACAGTTCGCAAAAAGATGTAATTTTCGAAATATATTTAAGTGTATGTTCCTAATAAAAAATTCATGCTCATTTTTTAAATTTTACGAAAAGTATTTCTATAAGTTCTACCCAGCCCATCGTGAAGAATAGAGTAGCGCTCAATGAAAGAATATAATTAGATGTTCCTTTCAATCTTTCACACATTTTTATTGCACGGAATGAAGTATTTTTATTTACAATTAATTTCATTGAGCTAACCCAAATAAACCGATGAACATTAGTTTGCTCTCTCTATCTTTTCAAATGAACAAAAACTTATCCAAAAAAAAGCGAAAAAGGTTATGGAAAAATAATAATAAATAATAGAACTATATGTTTTATTTATTATTAATTATAATTTAATTGTTCTTACGTCATTTTAAACAATGTTACTAGAAAAGATAACTATGTTATAAATTTTTACTAACTCTATTGTGAATATAATACTTACCATTTTTCTTCAGCTCCATCAACTTTAATATCAGGTATATTCGGTATCTTCTTGTTCAGGTATGCAGAAGATATTTTCAATAGAGCCTAGGAATGAAACATTGAATATTTTGACATCAATTGAAATATTGCAAGTGACTGAAGTCCTTCTTTCTCATACATTATAGGATTTTGCGATATGTGGAAATAGAATAAAACAAACTGTGTATATGCCAATCTGTATGGAATTCCTATGTTTTGGCTTGTTACGACTTTTGCGAATTCGAGTAGTGCATTTTTAATTACTGTTCTGAATCGATGCGCTTGAAATTTATTGTTAATGTGTTAAGTGAAGTCCCGAGTACGTAGTGGGGTATGGGGCAGGTGATATACATCCGTTTCACTGATCGTTTTTTTGGACAACTAAATGATCAGCCTTCATATTTATGTTGTGAGTCCCCACTGGGATAAGAGCCCAGGAGGCGGTCAGTTAATGTGTTATATTATTAATATTGTGGAGGAATGAAGGTGGAATTAGTCCAACGTAAAAGAGACGTACCTTGACCAGTCTACACGACCGAATGGAAATCGAATGTCGAAAAGTTCTATATAATATGCTAAATATTGAAAATATTTTCTTGCACAATTCAGAACAATGAGTAGCTGGATTATGTTACGTTAAACTTTAGATCATAGGTCGATTATAGTGTATTTGTATATAGACCTACCGACTGCAAGGAACCCCACATATGTCTAGCGGAGTCAAATCGCATGGTCTTGGTGGATAATTTACATAATGATTTGTCCTCCTCAATTTTTCACGTCTAGTGAGAAAACAAACAACCATTCTTATCTAAGGTGATAAACTTGAGAGATTTAATTTGGTATCCACAAAATATTTGTCATTAGTTGAAGTCTGTGAATTTGGGAATCATTTGCTTTAGATTCTACTAACTACCATGAACCGAGGCGATGGCCGCAGCATTCTTATATATAATGTGGTTGTTACGTTTCTTTATCGTTCAAATGTTGGCGGTTTATTGAAACTGTCTTCTCACAAGAGGCCACTAAACGTTATAGAGACGCATTAGATGGGGAACCACACTCGTTAATGTTAAATAGGCAACAGTAAATTTCATGATATAATTTTATCATTTGTGCGTGCTATTTGTTCGTGTCAACATGGATTGTAATTTGGCATACATAACTTAATAATAAAATATATTTTTAACAAGTCTTCAAAACAAAAATACAGTCACAGGCCGCTACAATCAACCCGCGCTTGTTAAAAAACCCTAAGTTATATAGTAACACAAATTCATTCAAAGAAACCTAGAAATGAATCCATTATTAGAGCACATAAATAGACATTTTTAAAAAAATGAGGTTAAGTAGTAACAATTATGTATTAAAAAATTAAAATAAGATTAAACAAGACACAACGTAAAATCCAGTATTTTTATTACATACTGAGCATTAATAAAGATAATGCTTAAGTTATACTTGCTTTGATCAAGAAAATGGAAATCCATTGGAAGGTATTTGTAGAACCTCTACGAGCTTTGTAGCGATTCTATATGCGTCTGAAATATTATCCTTTTCAATACATTTCAAGATTAAACATGTAATACGATGTTTTCCATCTGAGTATTCTTTTCTCCGGCATGTTGTGTATGTGTGATGAAATATTAACATTGGTTAATGTTAAAATTTCATTTATAAATTGTAAGCCGGTCGAACCTCCTTCTTCTATTATTCTGCTGCGGCCGCTCACGAAAATGTATCATTATTTTCGAATGTATCGTGTCGTATATAACTGTACACTTAGAATTTGTTTTTAATTACTCACCTCCGAATATGATTTTTCTATGGCCGACCGCTTGATGGTGTAGGTGCGGAGATCTTCAAGCAAATCGCACTCATGTTGGTTCTTAGCGTGAAGTTTCGCGATTTGTTCAGAGTGCAGATTTTTCAGAAACTTCGTGTAGTTACTCTGAGGACAATAAAGCAGGTAAGTACAAATAAATTAAATTTCTGGTCCTTAATTAAGACAACTTTTACCCTTTGGGTTTGCTAAAAATAAAAAATAAAGCTGTATGATCGATGATCGATTTAACACGTACAGCTTTTTCTGCCATAGGGCTAGTTTGAAATTACCCCTTTTGTAAAAGAAGTGATAATTAAATAAAACGCGTTAAATTTAGGTAGTGCAGTTAGTATAAAAATGCACTTGTCATTTAAGCTAATACAATTGTCATATTCTTGCCTATCTTTTTAGACTTCAGAAGTATTAAAATGTCACAATATAGTTATATAGAGTACGAAAGAGTAAAACAAATGCTCTGAGATAATGAATGACCACTGCTCTGAAAGTCAACGCAAAAAATTAAAAAACAACAATAGAAAACAAGCTAAGGCGGTGAAAAATCTGCTATAAAATGAAAAAAAATACAAGATGCGCTTCCAAAACATTAACAAAGGTGAAATAAAACAACGTATTGTATCGAAATCTTATAATAAGCTCGACCTTGTTTTGAAAAGGTTGATTCACTTAATAATAATGCAAATCTTAACTTATAAGGCTTTTAAAATAATCACCTTGTTTATTTATTTTCAAATATTCAGTGTTTAAGTATTATTTATTACATAATTTATTTTACAAAATAGACAAGTATTTTTTAAATAATCTCTGTTGATTTGTTTTAAACCACATATTTGTGTATCTACTTTTTCTAGTGAGCTTTGCATCAGGTTTAAATAAATAGGCTAAATATTCAAGAGATTACATCCATTATAAAATATTCTATTGAAATAAGTATGACATCATCTCTTATATTCGTTTTGCCAATTTTGTTTCATAATATGATTTGAACGTAAAATTTATTTAATATATTATATGATATATAATAAATGTTTCCCAACATTTCATTTATAACATTTTAACGTGATTTTTTTTTTCTTATTTTAATACGAATGTCTAAGTAAAATGTAATGTCTAACCACGTATTACATTTATTCGAATCTTATTGATTTATCATATGGCTAAAGTTAATATAATAAGTATTTTAATTGTATAATGTTTATTAAATAAAACAGACAAAAATAAATATTGTTTATTTGGAACATGTGCTTTCGATGTTTGTAATCACATATAAATTACCACCGTAAAATTTTGTTACAAGTACTTTGTACCAATCATTTCGACATATTAAAATTAATAATGTTTTTTTCTATTAAATACAATAATCATTTTATATATTAAATATTAAATAAGGATGCAAATATTTATGTAAAATTATTTATACGCGATACTCATTTTCACTATTCCCTTAATGTTGATTGTTTTTGTGGCTATGCATTGCAAATACTAATTAAGCGGTAAAATGTCATTTATTTGTATTTACCTATTGCCAAGAAATACCTAGATTGTATACCTACAAGGGGTCAAGTTTATTTGCCATTGATAATAAATAACCAAAATTGAGTCGTCACACCATTTTCATTTATAAAACTTTTTCATTAATTTCATTTAGATATGTGTTTTCAAGTTCTTATCTCCACCTTGCAGTTAAAAATTTGTTGTAGGTGAAATACTATTGAAAAACAAAATGGATTTAACATAGACGAAGCTCTATTTTCGTCAGTAAGAAATTTTTATAAAAGCTAATTCGAGTACAAAAATATTATTCAAATAAATGTTTATTTTATATCTGTTATTAGTTAAATATTGGAAACGTTTAAACATATCACTACATATAAGAAGTAAGCTTGAATGATGGTATGATGCTACCTCCTCAAATGCTTCCATTATTAAACTAAAGGATGTGCAAATTATTCAATCATGCATCGCAACAATCTCATTGTAACATAGAACATTTTAAAGTTAAAACACAATCGAATTCTGTTTCATGTTACATAATTGATAAACAGGGTCCAAAAACTGGATATATGTGTGTGCTAGTGATATTTCACTGCCGATGCCAAGAAACGGCAGCAGTCGGCATACGGATGATGTGCTAAATTATGTGAGGCAGCCGCGATCTTGAAGGCAGTCATTGTCGTATCCGTGAACTTAACATCGATGGCTTACCTTTCTCGGCGGGGGTTGCATGGCGAGGCGGTTCGCCGCGACGGCTGCCGAAGGGTATCAACGCGAAGTTCCACGGATCGATGGCAACACACGCAAGCGTGACCGTGCTCTGCCGCTTTTGCTCGTCGCCTGCCCGAGGCAGACTTTACGCATGCGTACCCTATACTCTTATCACCATAGATTGTTTGAGCCCACAGAGTAGACAGTATTCTCAAGATTCTGGTGGCAATGATTATTTTTGAGAAGTATGACCTTATATCGTGAATATGTTAATTGACCGGGAAGTTTTAAAAACAATTTTCTATGTGCGTTTTGCAGAATATAAGAGTCAAATAATTATGTTTATTACAATCCCAACCCGGCCTTGCCTTCGATTCTGTTAATATAGTTGTTGAATAATAAGTTGCCTGTTTCAAAACATTTGTCATTTTTTCATTAGGTATTAATGCAGTTTTTAAACGAATTGATAGATTCTTTCTACAAATATAAAAAAATGCTTACAAGTTTCATGTTCCTTTATTTCTAGAACTGGACCAAATTTAAATGGGATCACTCGGGAAGCACCAGCTTGCAAATAAGAAAAATCATCAAAATCGGTTAACCCGTTCGACAGTTCTGAGGTAATATGCATAAAAAGACACGCCATTCCTCCTTTTTTGAAGGCTTCAGTAAGAATTTTTTTGTAGAAAAAAAAATCGCAAATTCAACTGGTGTGATTAACTCTATCAATAAGTAGCACATGTTGAATTCTCAGATTGCTATATATATTAGTACATAGACAATAGACATAGTACTACAAATTACTTGCATATTTAATTGATGATAGATATATAGGTAGATATGATAGATAGATAGATAGGTCGTTTTAAAATGTCGTTATGAGTTAATTATAGTGTCAGAATAAGTATTTCAAATTCAAACGTTTATTCTCAGAAGTCCGCCATGCAGTAAATATTAGGATACATGTCTACCTAATGAATAACTAATGATTCTTGTATCTATCCCTAAACAAAAAGCGTTCTTATATTTGATAGCTATTCCTAACATAAAACTTCACGTTAAAGACACATTTTTAAAAAATGTGATATTTTGTTTTAAGGCTTGAATCTTTTTAATCTTAATTTTTATTTACGGCACTTAAAATCCGTCTTTGGAACCCGACCAGTGATGGTAAAGTGAAGTCCCGTGTCCACTACTGGGGTATGGGGCAGATGATATACATCTGTTTCACTGATCGATTTTCTTTATGGACAAGTAGGTGATCAGCCTTCTGTGTCCTGCCAGACCGAGACATTTTTTTTTTATTGTCCCCACCGGGAATCGAACCCAGGACCCCTCGGTTCTACGCTCACGCGTTTACCACGGTACCAAGGAGGCGTGGACCAGTGATGGTAGTTTTTTTTATAAATTGGAACACAAGAAAATACGTAACAAAATGGTGGATGTCAGTAAGGATAAGTATTCTGGAACTTAAAGCCTAGCTCAAATAAATATTTAGTATAGTTACAAATGTGTAGTAAGCTTTTTTACTATGTATTATTTATTTTTATTAAAAATAGCAAAATAACATATTTATAAACATAATTTCCGTGGTTACAGAATCTATATAGACTTAGGTAAAGCAACGTTATAAAAAATAAAGGATTTTTTGTCCAGATTCCTTACTAGATAAAAAAGACTAATCATAAGTTGGGCAAGAACAATTTTTTAGAACTATATCAGACAAACTGCTTGCGTACTTGGTTGTCATTAGTTCCAAAACGTATGTACATTGACTTCAACTGCTACACACGCATCCTACATCAAACGTTCGGAATGAATTAAGAGGTATTATGTAGCAAGTAGCAACAGGATTTAAGGCTCAATTTGTTGTTTGTTTGTTGTTGAAACTAGGACATGTCTGCTTATCAAAATGAGAAAAGACAGATATTAAGCAAAACTATTTTAGAATGTTTCAGGGAAATTTTAATGAATTATTAGCAATATGTGCAAGGATAACATATTACTATACTAGCCTACGGACTAGTATAGTATTATGTTACGGATTGCGAGTCTGTTCACTCATACCGGTTTTCAGCCGTTATATTGCATTCAACCTTACTTACAAAGTGCAATTGCTTGGAGAAATTTTAAAGTTTAAGTTTGAAGATATATATGTTTCAAAAAGTGCGCTACCATCTACCAAACTTTCTATGCCATTTTCGTCAAAAGTGTTCTCCTAGTTCGACCACTTAAGTTCTCTGCGAACTTTTCAGTCACAGTTGAAATGTAAGCGGGACAGACAGTTGGAAATATTAAAAAGTATTCCTCCAATATGACATTAATTACATAAAAAATATTTATATTATCCATATTATCTATTAATTATAAATTTAATCCTGTAGTCATATAAGAGAGACAATATTTATATTGTAAAAAATAATACGACTTTGTTTACAATCATTTCAATAAAAAAATATAAACAAAAACTAAGAAGTCCGAGTGACGTTCTAAAAAAATAATGCGTTATTATGAAAAAAAGTTTTAATTTCATATAAATATTCTATGAAATATAAATATTGCAGCTACCTTGAAATTTTTTATGTGCAAGAACCCTGATTGGATAGATTTTTATTATAGCTATTACATAATTTTAAGAGCAGTATTTCTATGTTGGACCATTTTTTACTTGATGACTATACTAAAATATTAAATGAGTGAAGTCAACAAATGAACGAATTTTAATTGTACGGTGTATCTACTGTATGGATAATATTAAATATTCATGTACGAGAATGATATGACCTACTACTTAGTAACGTTTAAGAACGTTCATATACAAATTTCCAATTCCACTCATTACTAAAAAGAAAGAAAGTTACATACATTCGTTTATCGTCGTTAATAAAACTAGTCATTGGGGAATTTTTTATCTATACTTACGTATACCTGTATTCAAATGCATGGTTTTACCATCGACAGCAATCGACTCGATTGCAATATTGATTGGATATTCCTTGAGTTAGCAACTAGCAGGAACTAATAATAGCTATCGATATCACCTGCCTGAGTATAAGTTGGTACATAAGTTACAGTCAAAAGCCTTTTGTTGCTATGTCAAAATGCGTTTTCCTGGTTATAACTAGTTGTACCTAACTAAATGCCTTTGTATCAGTGGTAAATAATACTCAAAATTTGACTAGTTATTACTAGTTCATAATAATGGCAGTAGCAAAAAGCACCAATGAATACTACTGTTTCTTTTTTTCTATATCTTTATAACCAAAATATATTTTAGACTATTATTCAGTTATAATTACTGGTTTTTATTTCGAATAATCAATGTAAAATAGGTTAAGCGAACGAAGCGCCAAACGCTTACTCTGAACCACCGCACCAGCCGAACGAGTGCCAGAATTGAGCTTAGGGCGTTTCCCACAAAAACAGAACCAATATGGACCCAAATTAAACCCCAGTCGAAACAGTTTCAATTGAATCGTTTTCCAAAAGCGAGTTTTCACAACAAAATCTAGCTTTGACCAACATTCCATTTGGTTAAAATTAGTTTTAACAAAGACATTTTGTTACAACTAATTCTCTATATAGGGAAAATGGGTTCTAATCGTCAGATATCCCTATATTAGCTATGTATTATATGTAATAAATAGTATGTGTGTGTGTGTGTGTGTGGAAAATTATATTCTAACTTTAACTTACCCGAAAATATCTTGTAGCCCCATATTTCCGTTCATAGTAATTGGACATTTTGTTTTGTTTATCATAAACAACACACTTTTCACGATTTTATTGGAGGAAAGTTATGTGAACGAATATTTTTAGAAAAAACTCATTCTTTATACAAGACTTCAACCACGCGGTTCTTAACCTTTCGTAGGAGTGATTACAAGTCATTTTGGTGCACCTTTAACTAATTCATCAAATTAAACTTGTATCAACTGAAGTAGTGAAATCCTTTACACTCGATAATTTTGTAATCTTAAGATATGATATGACCACCGATAGCATATAACTAATATGTGCACATATTATGATTGAAATGATATTAGATAGATTATACTGAAGATTATGTATTAACGAAATACCAATCTTTTACCAGCGTATCCAGAAATACAGATGGTTCTCAATTCACAGATGAGAGATGTACGTACGTATCTGGACCCGTTAACCCGCGTTTTTTGACAAACCGTAGCAACGGGTGGCCGAGAGGCTAGGCTTTTATATCAAAATTTCTCACTTATAAAGCATTTCAAAAAATTATTCTAAAAATTATATTTAACAAAGGCCATCCGTTCCATCGAATTCCGCCTCGTGATCAATTTTTTTATTCTTTCAAAATTTCTCAATTGATTTTTAACTAATCGACGCTATATTATTTTTGTTCAGTAGGAAATTCCTTTACAATGGTCCCATTTAAGAATCAGGAAGGAAGGAGTCCGCTCTCCGCAGGGAAACATTAAAAATGGGATGGGAGATCGCGAGCTACTAGAAGATAGTAGTCGACATAAAAACAAAAGACAACTAAAAATAAAAAAAACAATATTCAACTAGGATATTGGGAGCCAATGTAAATGAAAGGCAAAGAAAGACTTTGTGTGTGTATGTGTAATGAGTTGACGATATTTTGCGATGTACACAAGGCGCATAGTAGCAGTTTGTTGCAGATGTATTTTATTCTGTTTTTAATTGTGAATACGATTTCGAGTGATTTTAGACACGATTTAAACTTCAGTGATAACTATATTTTTTTTATTAGCATTTAGACTTTTTAAGCGTGTTTTTTCTATTATTCCATCATGAGTGATTGTTTTATTTGTAAAAAACCTTTAGGTGAAAATAAAATAAGAACTGTGAAGGCAAAAGGTGTTAAAACTTTACTAGACCGAGCGGTCGAAATTCTGAAGATTTTCGCTTATAACTTTTTTATTTATAGGTCTACGATAAAAGGTTACTGGACCAAAGTTGTAGAGAATTTAATTTGCAATAAAAATGTTAACAATTTTTTTTTATCAAATAAATAATTTAAGAGATATATCATAAAAACCGTTTCTACCCCTATTTTCAAGGTGGCGGCCGTGGGACAAGGGTGGCGACCCCACAAACATGGTTTTAGCTTTACACTGACCCCCCCTACACATCAAAAAAATAAAATTGCGTCCTCTAAAAAACGCAACCCCAAATGTAACTTTTCAATGGACTAATAATCGATGATATGTTTTTTGAGATCCTCATTATAATATTGTCTTTTCATTTAATATTTTCTATACTAGTCGTTCTAGGCCCGTATTATGTATAGTGTACAGTAAACATATAAAAATGTTAAGCATTGCGAACTAGTTCGTACTGTTTTTTGAACATTATCTAATATTATATGAGAAAATATTAAATTAAATTTTGTACTTTTATTGGAAACCATAATATTGTGTATTTTGGTTGAAAAGAAATAAATGAAAGATGTTTGTAATTGATCTAAAAAATTTATTAATGAAGGAGGCGACTATGTGCACATTGAAACTTACAATATTTACAACACCCGCGTTACATCACATTATCCTTTTGCTACACATTGCTTTCTTAGCATCTCTCTTTCTGTCACTTACTCTACACTGTACATAAGTAGTTTGTACAATTTATTCTTAAATTTAATTTCTAACAATCTAAGTTTTTAAAACAATGGAAATATTCTTGATCATAATACTTATAAGGATAATGGTATTAGGTGTTAATCTCTCTTAAAGTTACACTTATAGACTAATACATAAATATTAATATATGTATCTAACCTAATGACTGTATTGAGTCATTCAGCCCAGTCAATTATATCTAACATTGATAATTTTTGCGACTGTGGCACACCAAATCATTTACATAGTAGATAAATATCATAATGAAAGATTGTCTCCCATTAACAGATACTACACAAACCGTCACTGAGAGCTACCTGAAGGTTGGGTCACTATAGAAAGCTTGTGACTACATTTAATGCTATTAAAGTAATTATTAGGTTATTTCGAATGACTCGAGTAAGCTCCAAGGCAGTCTAGAAGCGAAGAGATCGGGGCGGCCTCTAGCGGCCCACACTACTGAGACTGCTATAACCTCTTACGTACATGTAACACATTAAACATTTCAACAACACTCATTTTAACGACGCTTACAATATTAAAAGTAAAATACAATTCCAAACAACACTTACAGTAGTTAAAACTCGATAAATTAAAATATAAAATCATACGCTCAAAGCTCAAATCTAAATAACACCAAATATATATAGTAGTACCAAAATCATTAAATATTTATCGCCAATTCATAGATTTCACTTATTTACATTGCAGAGATAACGTTATTACCAACGACTGGAATCCCGAATACATATTACTCTAAATATTCTTAAATATTAATGTATAAATTAAGACAAATCACAGTAATAAGGTAATGCTCGACAAACATTGAAGTGTGATGATTTTATTTCTTGTGAAATCATTGTGCGTAGACAGGTGATTATCAAATGCGAATGTGGCGAAGGAACACCTTCAATTTGATTAGAAAAGCTGTGTAGTGTATGTCTAAGAAAACTGAGATTTAACAAAAGTAGACGATAGGAAGACAATTTTAATGTGATTTTGTTGTTGAATTCACGATATTTTTTTTATGTATCAGCATAAATAATTCTCAAACAATCACATATTATAAATTGCGATTTATTTTATTATACATACATATAATTTCCTGATTTAACATAAATATTGATCTCTCGATATTTTTTACAATAAGTGTTAAAAAGCTTCCTTATTTATATTTCTCATTTGTAAAGAAAATAAAAACCCTGGTAAAAATAAAAAAAGAATCTCGATTTATTTTAGCTTTTTTTAGAAATTCGCCAATACTATTAATTAATTTATTTATGTGTTATCAATTATTTTGGTTTTGATTCATAATTATATTATTAACGTGTTGATATACGCTTTATAATGAAAATATTTCGCCTGCGAATCTTTTAATACATGCATGTAAAGGTTAGCGACCTGTAGTTTACATTTTTCACTCAATACATGGTATCGCCTGCGACAATATATACCTACAAATAAATACTAAAACACCCCTTTACTGTTGTTTCGAGCGCAAATTTGATGAATTTAAAAGTTGTGTAGAATGTGTGCAAAGAAAGAAGTCATTTAATACAAGGTTAAACTATTTAAATTAAAGTTTGTTTTAAACCATAGATTTATTGGGGATTAATTTATGTGTTTTAAGTTTTACGTAAGGAGCAAGTTACTTCTTTTCTAAATTGTAAAAAAAAACATAACGTGTCTTCGATCGTGAATTATTATCGAAGTGTCAATGTCGTGCCTTCAATAAATAACTAAAAATAATTAACATAATTTACAAAACGTCAATACTTAACTGTTTCTAATCAATGTATCGAGCGAAGAAATATACCACTTGAAATTCGTGCACAATCTAGAAAGCCTATGAATGTAGGTGTACATATTATATTACTTGTAAATCTACGCACACCTAGACAAATTGTGTGAAAGAAGTCTCAACCAGCCAGTAATAAAATAATACTCGTATAGACGATAAAATATATTATTTACATTCAAATTGCTCTTTTAAACTTTAATTTTTGTGAATGGATACAAATCATACAAAATTCTTAAAATAATAAATGCACACTTTAAAAGCCTTTCGATTTTCTCGTTAAAAACAATAATTATATCCAAAATCGACATAACGGCATGTTTATTATTAAATTTACATTTTCTAGGATTTTGTATAAAAATAAATATTTTAGTCTCATTCATTACACAATCTACGACTACGATAGTAATTGTTTTAAAGTTACTGTGAATGTGTGTGGAAACGGATAAATTTTGAAGTATAAGTAGCAGAGAATTGCATTTGCAGTGTTTAATATGCACGAATTTCTGTACAATTTGACATTAATAACATATTATTGGCTTATTATAACGATGATTAAAAGATCAAAATTTGATTATATTACTATTTGATTTTGATGACATTTACAATGCAATGATAATCTTCTATTTTGATAAACATTGACAATGTCTATTAACAAGAGGAAATATCAAAACTAAGGTTTTCTTTGAGATTAATTACTGATAAAACTATAAATTTACAACAGTGCAAAGAACTAACCACAATTCTGAAATTTCCATCTTCATATTTGCTATTAAATTTGATTTTTAATAAATATGCTCTATTTACAAACTGATGAAATAACATTTATGAGACGAATTACACTAAACAAACATGCACTTAAAACTACTACCGGCCGTGAAGGTCGATTCAAACCTGACTATCCGATGAGTATTGGCAAATATTGCACATTCATTATTATTATGCATACAACATACGAATTCATAAGATAAGAATCTGACCTCAAATTCTTATTACAAAAAGTAATTTTTCAGTTACTCTTATCGATACACAGAAAGTGATATGCAAATAGACGAAATATCAATTTACAGTAAAAATTATTATTATTTATATTCATAACAACATTTAAGAGGATTTGGATCATAAATTAATTTTATATCGTTTTTTTGTGATTTATATGTTTTATGTGATAGTTGTATAAATTAGGTGCGCTCTAACAATTAATCAATCGTCATTCAGAACTGCAACATGTATAAATTATAAAAAAAAAAAAAAAAACTTTAAAGGTTTAGATAAGCACCAA
>NC_052122.1:7359682-7445023 GCF_012273895.1 Zerene cesonia | reverse complement strand
TCACAGAAATTCAGCTTGTTGGGACTTTATGTAACTTCACCCTCATTTTTTGGTCTAAATTGACCGGACTAACAGTAAAGAATGAATTATTCTCTTCTATCTATATATATATCAGAAGACATTTAATATAAATGTTTCAATATTCTATTACTTGTATTTTGAAATGGGACAAACACAAAATATACTTACGGCGAATTTACAGAGGATTTTGAATTGATGTATTTATAATCCAAATCATGTACATGTTTAAATTTTTGAGTCAGTTCTTGTCTTTATAGAATCAAAAATCAATAAAAAAGGTATTATAACATACTGCTCCCATAAGCTATAACGGGGTGTTTGTAAAAAAAATTAACTAAAAAAATTTTAAATACATACATACATATCATAAATATTTAAAATATGAAGTTAATGAAGTGATAGCTGTTAAAATTATGAAGCAAATTTATGAGATTCCATATTACGAGTCATACAGTAAATAGTACATAAATCTTATTGATTTAAATTACTTCGAATCACATAACACTGTGTATTCATTAAATACTCCGACATGCTTCGAATTATATTTAAGATATAAATTGAGCTTTCGTTTTATACAAATAAATAATTTACACTTAAAGGTAAAATTAAATTCCTGAAGTAACTATGTACAATAAATGTTCACTTAGAATAACAAAGAGTTTATAGTCCCGTTTTAAACTTTTTGTATCACCTCACTGCACTGTTATCGTCGGGCGTGGGCGAGGGCGCCGCGCTCTTGCTGGCCTCGGCCGCCTCCAGCGACGCCTGCTCCAGCCGAGCCTTCTTCATCACGTAGCCCGACCCTTGCGAACTACGTTTTAAACGTATCGGAGTCACTTTTTCAGTTCGTATCCTACGCAGAGCGGAGGAAGAATCCGTGAAAGGCGGGTCGATGGCCAGCGGGTCGGGCGCCTTGGGGTCGTAGTCGAACGGGTCCACCGTCGGCTCGGGCACCACAGCGGCCGCGCTGGCCAGGGCGCTGCCGTCGCCCGGCTCGTTATTCACTTCTTCCTCCTTGTGTCGCTTTATTTTTATTATTAACTTTGTCGCACTTTCACTTTCACTGTTCACCACTAATAGCTTTTCTTTATCGCACTTTTTGTCTTTCTTTTTCTTACCTTTGTCTTTTTTAGGCTTTTTGGGTTTCTTATCTTCTTCGAAATCTGCCATTACCATGCGACGGTAGATCATACTCTCACGTTTTAAGTCTTCCATACTAGGCGTAGGTACAACCTGCGATTGCAGTCGCTTTTTGGGAGGCCGAAATTGGCAACCAGTTGTATCCTCGGGAAGTGATTGGACTAAATTAGATCCGATCTTAATCTTCAATTTTGGTGCAACAGGTGAGGTTTCACTCGGTGAAGGAGGACTGGGCTTAGGAGGAGCAACACGGGCCCGCCTTTTAGGATACTGCCCTAATCCAGCTACGAATTTTGACAATTTAACATTATCCGATAGGTCAATGTCACTATTTAATTGCCTTAGCTCGCGCGATAGTGCACTGGACTTGCGCTTCTTCTTTTCCACGGTAGTTTCAGTAATCTTGTAATCTTCTCGGGTTGGTATACTTGTCATTGAAGCGACTGCTTTGGGAATTGTTATGACAGCTCTGGCCAATTGAGGTTGAGGTGCTACGGGAGGTGGTACGATGCCTACATTTGCAGTATTGGTTGGATCATCCATGTTCATATCCTGAGTCCAATACTGACGTAAAAGTTCCTTCTTACGCATACGTCTTAGGTTTGTAGAACCAGTTGACGCAACTGAGCTTGTGGATACATTCAATAAGCTTGTATTAGGATCGTGTACTGGCACTGGTGGTTTTGGCACAACAGGTGGCGCTGAACTGGCTGAGTAGTTTGCGTCCAAAAATGGGCCTTTGATTTTTACTTTCAGTTGATTCCTTGAGTCTGATAATGACACTTTTGGTAACTGAGACACCAAAGTTTCCTTATTAGCATGGTTGACTTGCGGATCAGAGGTATTCAACTGCGATTCCGGTTCTGGATTGCTCGCCATTAATGCAGTATGCAATTGTTTTTCAACTTCTTCATCAATTTCGGCTAATTGTTGATCAGCCGTTCCACTTGCGAAAGCTAGAAGATGAGTATGGTAGACGTCAGTGTTGGCAGCTGGAGGCTGGTTATCAATTGAGTAGGTACGCATATCAACAGGACCCGGTAGAACAGGTTGTACTTGTGTAAAACCTGTATGTTCCAAATTGTTTTTATTTACAGGAGATTCTGTATCATCTCGAGGTTCAGGAGTTGGTGATTTATTATCTTTTCTTTCAACAATTACTTGTTGTGGATTGGGAGTTCGAGGCGATTGCGATGGCTCCTTATAACTATGTTCAGATTTACGATCATCTTTTAAGTCAATTGATTTCCGTCTTTCTCTCAGTGCTTTTAGATCTACTCCGTCATTGGCCATTTCTTCCTCAAAATCATATACCGTCCCAACTAGTTTACTTTGAATCGAATTACCCATATACTGAGATGATGGGAAGTTATGAATTCCTTGCCCACGGCTCTTTGAACGACCTCGTCCCCTTTGACTTCTATTACTTTTGTTGCTAGTTCTTTTATTTGGTTTTGCTCCTTCAGTCTGTTTTGGAGAAATTCCAGGACTTTTTCCAGGTAATTTCGGTGGCATAGGTTTTATAGCTTTAGCTGGCGATTTTGATTCTGGTGTTTGTAAATTAAGCACATTTTCTGTATTTTCATTAGCTTTCGATGCGTCTCTAGTGTTACTTCCCTCGTTAAATGAATCTACACTTATGGTCGGACTGGAGGGCGCATGAACTGATATTTTATCACTGCCTGTTACATCGATATCTTCAGATGGCGAATCTATTGGTTTTGAGGTCGGCGATGCAATCATGGCGCGAGTTATAGCAATATTCTGAGAAGAAGTTGTAAAAGCAGCACATATATTAGTAAATATAGGTTTCGGTAATGGCGGCATCAGTGGTGTTGCAGAGTAGGATAAACTAGGATATATAACTGGCGCGGAAGATGGTAAAGATAGTTGTGAGGAGGGGCATGCTCCTGGAGCAAACAGCGGTAGAGCCAAAGGTCCCATATAAGGTGCAGGACTCGGTGCATAATTAGCATATTGATTAAGTGATAGCGCCGGATCTACGTGATAGGCGGGAATTGGTGGATATGGTTCCATTTCAGTTACAGTTGCACTTTGACGGGAATCACGGGGATCACATGTAGTCAGATGTAAATTGTTCTTTTGAGGACTAGTAGAGGCTTCTGAATTTGTGCTCGAAGTTGATGATCTTCTGGTTGCTATCTTGCTTTCCCGCCACTTTGCATCATTACATACGTATGGAGAGGACACAGTTGCGCAATCAGAATGTAAAACAGAATTATTATTATCATACGTTGGATTATCTTGAGTGAATTCATTGTCAATAGAGTGGTCTACGACTGACAAAGACTGGGAATCATCACTTTGTTTGGATAATGATATATTGTCGCCAACTTCAGAAGCAGAATGCATATCAGATTTGACTGTAGAAGGTTCTTTTAGATCCTCAGTAAATGAAGCAGTGTCATCATATTTTCTATCATTAGCATGTTCTATATGAGATTCATCTTTAGACCCCTCAGTGTCCATTTCATTTTCATTGGCTGTTCTTAGAATACTGTGATCATTTTGATTGAATAGTGTGGAATTTGTGAGTATTGACTGAGGCTGGGGCTGAGGTGATTTGGGAGACAAATTTTGAAGTGTCTCAAGTGTTTTTGGAATATGGTTGTGTGTTGATATTTCGTTTAGTGAATTAAGTTTTTCTTCTTCATTTAAAATATTAATGGAACTGTCCTTAATATTGCCATGATCACTCTTAGGTGTGCAAATACCAATCAGATCAATTACCATATCCTTATTTTCATTTGTAAAGCCCTCTTCAGTTGCTAAATTCTCTGGTTGTGCTTTCTTGTTACTAAGCTGCATCCTGAGCCTATCAACCAAATTTAATGTTTCCTGTGCACCTTGCTCTTTTGAATCTTCTTTTAATATGAATTCCGAATATGATGGAAACACATCAATTTCATAATGGTCATTATCTCGTGGTTGTGGAGAGAACATATTTCGATTGGGAAATATATTGACGACAGACGGAATCTTTGCACTCTTTGATATTTCTACTCCTTGAACATGACTAGCATCCTGAGTTATAAATTTCTTATCAATGGGGCGTTTCCTATTATTTCGCGACATGGGATTATCTACATCAATAGAATCAATTGTATTTGTTCTTGCATCCATTGGTGTCTTTGGTGATTTTATCATTGTGTTTTCATTGAGATTTGCTTGTATCTTTGCTATCATCCTTATGCTACTTCTATCTGTAAAATCTGCATCAAGTGATTTATCCTCCGTCATATATTTCTCGTGATCACCTGGTTTTTCAACTGGAGGTGGATGAATGTGTGGACTTGGTGCCTGTGACAACCAATTCTCATGAGTATTAATAGAATCGTCTTCAAAGTTATCTACAGTTTCTTTAGGGGGAGATAGATTTGTTTCAGTTGAAAGAGAAAAGGTGTGACTATTGGATAATTTATTTTCCGGCTCAATTTCAAATTCTTTTGTGTCTCCAGATATTTTGTCATCCATTACTTCGTCCTTATTATCCTTAAAATCTTCCGAATTTAACATTTTGTCGGGTATTTCATCATCTACCAATACCATATTTCCCATAATAGACACATCAGATTTGATACCATCATCAATTACATGAATTTCATCTTTAGTCTGTTCCTCTAACGCCTCGTCCGTTTGCCGTTTCGTAATTGTAGATTCAAGGGACTTGCTGCTCTCTTCGGTATTTTGTTTTGGCGGAGAGGAATGTTCGAACTCCTGAGATGATTTTCTTGCTCTGGTATCAGACTTATCAGACATATTTCCGCTTGTAGTAGTGCTTCTGGTCCGAGCACGCGCGGCGGGAACCGTGTCGTTGGGTCGACACGATTCCTCTCCTTCAACAGTCGGTGATGAGCCCCCACACTCGGACCTCCGTTCGGAAGTTTTAAGCTTCTTGTCTGGAGTCTTGTGAGGGGACTCGTCTGTGACGACTTTGGTTTTTCTACGTCTGCGAGGACGCGTAATAGAGTATCGGGATCCCTTCGAACTATCGGAATCGCTAGAGGCACTAGTTGAAGACAATGGTCTTGACACCTTGTCGAGAAAGGGCAAATCCACTGTCGGTCTAGATACGTGTGGTGAAAACATCGAAGGTTGCCTCGGAAATGGCTTTATTTCCCGTGCTTTAGCTGTCGGTTTTATACTTGGTTTTTCTTTAATTTCATCAGAACTAGAAGATGAAGAATAACTGCTGCTACTTGAGTTTGATGAGGAACTTGAACTTTCTTCTTTGATAACTTTGGCACTTTTTGTGTCTTCTTTCTTGGGAGATTTAGATGTGTTTAGTTTGTCAACATCTTTCTTTTTGTCAGCATCAACAGTTTCAACGACTGGAACTTTAGACCCAAGACCACTCTTAATATGTGCTGCCGCTTTTTTCGCAGCCTGCCTTTGTGGTACATAAGCGATAGTCTCTTTTTGATCTTTTGAAGATTTTTTCCTGCCAACTTTTGCTGGTTTAGGATCCTTAATTTCTTTACCCTTGGCCTTGACTTGAGTGGCTTTTTGTTTATTTTTAGTATCATCACTACTCACTGGCTTTTCTGTACAAGTTTCTTCTTTCTTAGATGCAGTGGTTGAACGCATATTTTCAGAAGCTTTCTTAGCAGCTTGGCGTTGTGGGACTATTAAATCTGTTGGATTATCTTTTTGTTTAGCAATTTTTATATTTTCTTTATCTTTTGCCTCATCGTCAGATTCAATAGATTTATTTAATACTTTCTTGTCTTTATTTATTTGCTTTCTACCTCTCTTTTTAGGTGAAGGTTTGGTATCTGCTGAAGTTTTGTTTTCAGGTTGGCTAGGAATGAATTCTTTCATTGCTGCCTTTGTTCTAGGCAATGATTGTAAAGAATCATTTTCATTTGGTGATTTTTCAACTTTGACCTTAGCCTCTTTCACACTTTCACTGCTATCAGAATATATATCTACTGGGAACTTATTGTTTCGAGTTGATCGTATTGGAATTAATTCATCACTGTCTGATCCAGAATCTCCCACTCTACCAGCAGCCATTTCTTTCTCCATTTGTTGAAGAGTCTTGCTACGTGATTGATCCTTCTTTGTCCTTGGTTTTACACTATCATCTTCAGAACTACTTTCCACTATTGCTTTTGATTGTGGTACTTTTTTCTTTCGTTGATCACATTTTTTAGGTGATTTCTTACCTTTTCCTTTGGGTGAAACTTTTTTCTTTGAAGAGTTTAATTTCTTTGCATCATCATCTGTACTTGAACCTATGGCTCTACCTCGGTATTTACTAGAACGACTTATCTCTGCGCCACTTTCCTCACTAGAGAGACCAGTGTACACACCACCTCTACGAGATCCATTAACATAAAGTTTCTTGTATGGATTCGTTGACTTTGCACTCCTTACAAGACCGTTGCGATCTTTCTTTTTATCGTCACTCGATTCCTGCGGAGCTATTCGTGCAAGGAGATCATCAAAATCATTTTCATGATCTGGGGCGTTTGGACCGGAATACAACCTATCGTAAATGGAAGGCCCATGGTTTGCCTCAATAATTGCAGACAATTCAGGTGCGGATATAGTAACATCTGCTGATAAGACAGCAATTTGTTTGTGAAATGTTTGTTCGCGCATCCGAAAATAGGATCGGGAAAGCTTTTCTCGCCGACTAACCATATAACATAAATTTCGTACTCTCTCTAAATCTTGACGAAGTTGAACAAACTTCTTCATTTTTTCCAGATCTGCTTGTTCTTGTCTATGAGTTAATAATTCATTGTTGTCAGATTTTGGCGGTAGTAAGGGCCGGTTGTGACCAGCCCGTCTTTTCAACTTCCAATAGTTATAGATGTAGCTTATGGCATCTTGATCAACATCAAGATGAGAGCTAATATCATTGATACCAATATGTTCATCGAATTCAGCCTCAATTTCTTGTAGACGAGCTGCTCTAGCTTGACTCTTCTCCTCCGAAGTCATATCTTTACGACGCTTTCTTTTCGACTCCTCCTCTTCTTCACCAGAACCAGTACACTTTTCTTTTTTAGAATTCACACTATGCTTTTGGCAATATGACCGCAATTTAACACCATCATCAGCATTTTCATCTTCAATAATGGCACGCATCTCTAGCCCATGTTTAAATGCACATGTAACATGATAGGCTGTTTTACAAGTCTTTACAGAGCACTGTATGCAGGCTCCTTTTCGCTCACGGCACAAAACACAAACTAAGGACCAGCGTGACTGGGGTATAGATCCTATTTTTGTAATAGGCTCCATTTTTTCGGCACAACCAATAGACACTTCAGGTATCCAAAGAACACAACTAACATGAGCCCACTTATGACCAGAAGGGGTGCACTTCATGGCACCACTTACATTTGGGCATAAAACACAATCTGGTTTGACACCAGCTCGGCATGGACGACACAACCACTGTCCTGTAACAAAAATAAACTCATGTCAAAAAGTAATTTATGAGGTGACTGTTACAATAGCATACACACTTAAAAAACTTACCTTCGGGAATAACAGTAATACCATAACAGGCTTGGTGCACGCAGATGTTGCATTCATCACAAAATACCATTTCATTACCATCTTCAGAATCAGGAGATCTGCATACATCGCATATGACATTCTCGTCATATTCAAGCCCCAAACCCTCTTCAGATTTTATAATTGACTGAATTTTCTCCCATGTTCGTACCTGGAGGCAATAATTAAGTTATTGAACAATTCTTATAATAAACTAAAAAATGAGCAGAAATTATGATTTTAAAACACAAAATCTTGCATAGTTATTCTAAGAACTAATACATGAATATATATATGGCCTTGGTCCATACATCCTCATTTTATTTATATACTTATTCAATTATCTAGAATTTTATTACACTCAAACTTTATTCAAATTATACAGAAAATTAAACATTTTCATTTAGATCCATTCCTTTATAATTTAGGATTATTTTATAAACCAAAATGTTTCAACTTAGGTGTAAAAACATGTACCACTGTGTGTGAGTTCTTAATATGATCTATTGTATTCAATTTTAGTTGCATATCATAATTGTAACAACATAAATTAAGTATATATATTCCCCATAAGATTGTTTGTTAAATTGCAATGTTTGTTTAGGAATTTTTATTAGTTTTAAGGATTCATAAAAGTCAAAGGTTGTTTATGTGAATGTACAAATAATAAAAAAAAAAAAATTATAGTAAAAGAAGCGGAATAAAACAAATTTGTTTTTATAAAAAAGTTCTGTTCACACAGCTTCTTTTATTGTAACTTAGTCTCTCTCAAATCGTACAATTGTACAACTTCACTAAAAAGTGAAGGAAAAATCAAATGTATAACATTCACACTAAAAAAGACACAAATAAATAAATAATTTAAAGATGTTTAATCAAATGGTATCCAAAAACATAACAAACGTAGATATAAAAAAAAATGGTTGTTTATTTACTGTAATTAAAGTCCAGCTTCTCAATGAACTTCTGGAATCTACTTTGTAAATGTAGATCTACAGCTTTATTATTATTTTTTTTAGTTAACAATCAGATGTTTGTTCTCTATCTCATTTGATATTAAGCAGTGATGCAATCAATGAAGGGGCATGCCTGACTAGAATGAGCATATTCATTCTAGACTTGAAGAGGTGGAAATTGTAATGATCTGGTAACTCTGAAGATTTCATTGAATTTCATTGATTTCAGACACATCATTGCAGTTCATATTAGAAATGAAATTGCCTAACCCTGAGTTGTAGGTGCACATAAGCAAGCAATCTATATACCATTAATAGAGGAGAGATACATCTTATGTATCATAATTTTTTTTAAAAACACAATGTTTTCTGTTAATCCGAATTTTATTTTATATATTTATGCTACTTAGATTTTGACCTGCTTAATATAAGATTAAGTCCTTAATTTACATAAAATTATATATATTTTTTAATCAAGACTTAATTTGAATTTAACACAATATGTAAAAAATATGTTTATACTTTGTACATTTGTCTTAACACATTTTAGGCAATATTTAAGCAAAAGCCTAAATTATTATCTGACATAAAAAAATTACCTCCAATTCTTCTATCACTTTTTCAAGTTGATCTTCTGTGATAGCTGCTGCACCAGCTCTTGCACGTTCAGCATTCAACAACTTCAGCCAAGCTGTGTCCATGGCATCAAGGTCGTAACTGCAAGCAGATTCTGCCTGTGTCGGTGTTGTGCTGAGCAAGTGTTTGTCCGCTTGATAGTGGGCATCTCTAGTAAGATGAATGTATTTGTCCTTGGGTCTATAAAATACCATCACAATAAATATATCATAAAAAATATTTTAAGCCATATAAACTATCCAGGTTGCTTGATACTCACAATTTAAATTCAACAAAGTTTGGTGGCTTTGGATTTTTAATGATTTTGACTTTAGGTGCTGGCAAAGAATCAGGATTGACGGGTACTTGTACCCCTCTTTCCCAATCTTGCTTCCATGTATCTGTGATAATCCAGTAATCACTCGGTGTTAGTGGCTCAGAATCAGCTAGTTTCATCATAGAGATGAAATCTTTCCTGAAATTTTTGTGAAACAAAACTGTTACGAATGGATCAACATAGTCATGCCTGTGTATGAAATGATTGACATAACAATGAATATTCTTACATTTGCTTTGCTTAGAGTACATTCTGATATTTTTATGGATAATTAAAGTAATACTTACACAAATTAAATTATTCTATACATTAATTAAGTACTGAAATTATGTAACTTAAAGACAGAGCTTTTTTCATGTTTTAAATATAAATACAATAGCTGGTGGTCTTTATTACAAACTATTATAACACATGTTACTAAAAAACAGCTTGAATACATATTTTTCTGCATATGAGTTTTAATTATCGCACTTACAATAAATTTTAGATGCTAAAATGAATTTTTGCATGTTATTAAAAATATCTCTTCTTCTATGTTACAAACTTTAAAAATTAATAAATAGTTGGTACACTTTAATTTATATATTTTCATAAAATCAATTTTGTTCACATCTATATAAAATAACTAAATAATGTTTAGCGATCATAGTACATCTCGTAGATGTAGATGCACCATGGTCACTCAAATTTATATATATTGTAATTTTATATATAAACATCAATATAAGATCCTTGCAATGTCTTATTAAATATCAATGGAAGAAATGCAAAAAATGCCATATAATATTAACATTGAAAAAACATAATAAATTGAATTTATCAAATATTTTAAATGAATTTCAACAAAACTAATAGAACTATGCTTTGACAAAATAGAACTTAAAGAAGAAAGCTTCTTTTGATGTATTTTATTTGTTTAAATTATTATATGAGTATCTCAAATGTATTTTTGTTCATAAAAAATATATATATATATATATTGTATATGTATATTATCACAATCAAAATCAAGCTTCCCCTTTTTTATAATTAGTTCATATAAATGAATGATGCATTATACAAGGTTATAACTATGTATATCATATTATAATGGTATGTACACAGCAGATGGCACTAAGGGAAAACTAATATCAATTGCTGAGCAAATAAATTTATTTCATATAACTATAATTCAAATTGCAACAGCTTATAAAGTAAAAGAAAATTTTAAAAATTATTTTTTATAAATACATGATAAAACAAGTCTGTATTTTTAAAAAGTCAGTTGTAGAAAGTCTGTATTTTTAAAATTTCCTTTTTCACGTAAAATATAACATTTGCAGTGCATTTCATATGATATATAAATAAAAATACTTATAATTAAGAGCATATAGCATTTTGCCGTTATATTTTCTTTAGATACATTTCCTAATTAACTTGTTTACTAACAATCGCATATGCATAGAAAATGATTTTTATACTTTTATACACTTGTTTCTTGTATCACAACATTATCAAAAATAAAGCACTTCATAAAAAAAGAGCACAAACCTGAATAGTTCTGCAGGTGCCTCAGAGGCATTTCTGTTATAAATGGATGACATCTTGAGGTCACTCACAGGCCGAAGCTGCCAGAGTGCGTCTTCAGACTCCACTCTGCGGCGTTTAGATGTGCCTGCTTCGTCCCCGCGGACCCCACTTGTCCGCTTTGTGCCTCTCAACGACATCTTTAATAGTTTTTTTGTCACAACCTACATGTTCACGATCCCCACACTACTTTACACTTTGAGCGTGGTAATAACATTGTGTAAAATGTCACATAGTTTGCTACATAATGGTACTTCAATTTTCCACAAGACACCAACAAGTACAGCCTGCAAAAAAAAAAATAAAGTGACAAATTTTTAACTTGTAACTAGTAACTTTGAGTTTCTTGAAATTGATTCTATATTGTATGTTAGTACTAAGGTTGGTTCTCAGGTACTATTAGTACTAAAATTGAAGTGCACAAATGTGATAATGAAAATTTTTATGAATAAAAAGTGATGCACTACAATTTCATGTCAAGTGATGGATATGCTAATCTTTTATGGTAAATCAGAAGAAATACAATAACAATTACACTTTAACCACACAAACTTTCATATTAACATCACAATTATCCATTTCTTTTAGATTACTGTAATGAAAATGTTTTTGACGTAAGAAACAAAATGTCAACTTGTTCAGTGCAATATACCTATAACAACGATTACAGAAAAGTGCTTCAAATACCTGTTCTACTTAATTTCTCAATAATAATTCATCATTTTAGAATATACGAGGGAAATGAATAATAATTTCTTTTGACGTTTCACTATTGCCCGAGTAAAATGTATGGCGGGCCTGTGTATCGTTCTCCATGGGACTATCGAACACAAACGAAGCATTTGATGTATTTATGCAAATAATCACACGAATAAAAAGAAATCACACGTAAAATAATAAGACCCGACACGAAACTGTACCCGTAATATCTTTTTGTGGAACTTTAACAGTAAATATTTATCACAAAGATATTCTCCATTGAAACTACATAACAAAATTGACAACATAGATAGCAGCACTGTATTGTTGCCAGATTGACGTTAGTCCTACGCATCATTTTGTTCAACTACATTTCAATAAACCTATAGATATGTATACATGTATAGTACACTGGTCGATTTTATATTAATTATGATATTAATTACTTTCAAACAGGTTTTATTGTACGTACATTTTCTATATAAGCAATTTGGCGCCATTGATCCAAAATCCACTGACTGATCACGTGACTACATACGAATCACTAACGCAAGCCAAGTAAAATGGCCAAAACGCACATCGAGTTCATTGAATGTCATAGGTTCCGAACGGCACTTGCTATATAGCGTGAACATTTAGGGGAAATTATCCTTTCATCACAATGAACAACAAATTATTCACCAACACATAATAAATAAGCATAAAATTAGTAAATATGTAACACAAAATATTAAAATTTTAACATGAACTCTCGGTGAGAGATATCAATAAGAAGTTACCGAAATTAGTCACCAGTTGGCGCTAGCGCCTGGTGAGCTATAGATGATTGCCATTATAAAAATATATATTGAAAGGCATCTTTTTTATTTTTAATCGAACTTTTACAGCAATTAATATACAATAATAAGATGTAAAATAAAGACATCATGTTTAATTATTTAGCATCCAAATACAAAATACATATATTTTTAAAACTTTAGCTTAAAATTTTAATTAGATAATCAAACAATGTTTGATTTCATTATTGAAAGTACTTTTTGCATATAGTTTCACATGCGTATTATAAACAAATAATAAAAGTTACTAGTCTATTAATTGTAACTACATAATTCTATATTTTTAACTATAAATTTGTATCTTTTGCAAAATTAATTATGAAAATTTTGACAATGGCAACATTGTTTGAAAATTTTCTGGATCGATACGTCATGACTTTAATGTTGCTATGTAGTTAAATTAACCCTTAAAATGCTGCCCTATTACAGTCTAGAATTTAGATACATATTATATAGGTAAGTGTAAGGTGAAACGTGAATGTATTAATTGGTATTATTGGAGTACTGAGTACGCATACTGAGTTTCACACATATAGGTTTTATAAATTTTGTCATAAAATGAAAAATAACATGTACACTTATAATATGAATTAATACAAGAAATCGATTTGGTTACGTACCATTCGTAGGGATGGTGTTTACTTTTACACTTGATATATTTGCACAACGTAATTTTATGAGACTGCTAGAAATTTGCTTTAAAATGCAATTGATATTATATAGAATATGTATATTGCATGATTTGGAGGCAATAGGCCTATAGTATTTACTCTACCTTAACCTATAATAACAGTACCAAACTCATTTTATTCGGTTAAATTATTATAAAATTACAAATTTACAAATTACCGCTGTGCAACTACCGCTGTAAGAATGGGTACTTGGTCATTTAGTGTTTACTCTACTTTCGTTTCGATACTTCCAAACATGCCGTTCATCTGCATATTACAATTAATTACCTACTACTACTACCTACAGATCCACAACATTATTAAATCAAATATGAACCCACTGCTGTGTGATATTGTAAAAGTGAATTTACGTTTGTTTATCACGCTTTCAGACAAACTAAACTACTGGAACGGTTTGGTTGGTATTTGGTAGAAAGATAGTTTAAGACCCGAAGGACAATAAGATAATTAGAGTTTCCATCCCGTAAATGCCTCGGGAACAATGCGTATACACTTCCAGATCAGTCAATCTATTCCTTCGATTATGCGGTCGAAATCGCGTGCGGAGTGCAAGTCTAATATTCATTCTGAATATTGTTTAGATACAAATGATACAACACAAACATGTAAATAAAGTAAAAAAATTGTGTCGTGCTAAAGTGGAAGGAAAAAAAAACGCTTTTATTTCGGTGCTTATTAAAGTTTATTGACGACTTACAATAAAATCAGTTTTACTTTTAAAACGACGGAAAAATAAATTACAAATATTGGAATACCATGAAACAATTTTTGTAGATTATTTATGTATACCTACAAAACGAATTATTTTTTTCTTGATTTTATTTCGTCCATTTTTGCTTTTTTTTTAAATAGATAAAACAGGAGCTGCCATTTCTGTTTCTAAAATGTAAAAAAAAGAGTAATTAATTATTGTTCCGCAAATGGACGCTTTAGCGGGTTTTTCACCAGACTCGTGCTATGCTATGTTACTGTGGATGCGTTTGAATCCACCTCTTAACACTGGTGGAACCGGATTCAGCTAAGATATTATGTTTTTATATGGAAGGATGCGTGGTATGAATGGACGAGAATGGTGCAGCTATTTACAGGGCGGAGTATGTACAATTGTCTGTGTTTGTTGCTGAATGTAGGAATGCTATCGTGGAAGCAGGAAGTTATATTACATCTCGAAATGCGAAGAAACACTTATGGAGGACGATGAAATGTTGTCCATCTTTTTACGCGGCAGCGCATCTTCATCTCACAACTTACTCACTATATAGCATAGCAGTTAGTATCAGTGGAAACAGTCACATAGTTTCACAGCTTAGGCATTACATCCTCGCAGCGTAGCTGCTTAGCACATCCCTGGTGGAAGAGCACCCGTGACACCCGAAAATATGGTTCTTTTTTCTGTTCTTTTTTATGTCGCGTGTGAAAAAAGACGTGATAAGGAAAATATTAATTACCTTATTATCTGACCAAGCATACATTGTGTTTAAGAACATTAATTGATATTAGCACTAACCTATATTGAATGTTCCTCCTGTATTTAAAAAAACGGGAAAATAAATGAAACAACTCTCATTTTCAATTAATATATTAGAGTAATACAATATTTACAAAAATTGTGTTACTGACTTTATAATTCTTTTTAAACTCCAATTTGATTGTTAAAGTAATCTATTATAAAAAGCTTAAATAAAGATTCTCTAATTTGTGTAATATTTTGAAATCAAAAAGGTTTATATTGTTATTACCAATATTTTTAATGTACATAGTTACTTTTTGTTATCCATAATAATGATAACAAAAGGTAACTGTTGAATGGTTTAATCCATTAAATTAAACAATCCTTTAGAAAAACGAACGTATCTCCTACTCTATAATATTAGTACTAAACTGATAACATTTTTTGTACGTATTAATGACTGTTGCTCTAAATTCACAACTTTGGTATACATGAGTCAAGAAATGAGAAGGGAACAGAGGAAGGAGAAAACATTAATTTAGATGGTAGTAATTTCCAATATAAAATACGTCGCAGAAATATTAATTCCAATGTTGCTTTTTTTCAATATAACTGCGAAATAGAAACGTAAAAAAAAACAAAAACACCCAATACCTATACGTACTCGAATGTACAATCAGCGAGAAAATAATCAGTCGTTTTGATCGACGTGGAATGTTATTAAATGAGATTCAAGTTGTTTTTAAATAGACTAAGTTTTGAGTTTTTTCTCATTGATATTAAATGACTTAACAAAATATTCTCATTGCTCAAACTTATCATTTTTACATTAAATATTATTATATTCTAGATATAATTACGGACGACTGTGTATAAAGACGGTTAGGTACATTAATATAGTTGGGAACCTTTCAGGCAGCTAACGTAGGAAACCTTGAGATTTTAAACAAACTAGCTTTTTTAATTTAAATAATATTAAATAACAACAAAATTAGTTAATTCCTACAAAATGGTTTGATGTCATGTACATACATTGTATACAGGGGAAAATTTCTCATTTATTGAATTTCACAAATAAAATTAGCTTTGAGACTTCCGCTAATACTCAAAACGAGCAGAAATTAACTTACGATTTCTTGAACATCGATGCAATATTCGTTACTTCGCTGTGCATTTCGCTTATTATAATTTTTAATTATAATTAGAGCAGGTTAATGAATAATAAGCCTACAAAGACAACTGCTAAACGAGATGAAATCAATCACAAAATATGTAACAACTGCGTTTGCATTTGAACTAGATCATTTTTAGGAGTCGTATAAAAATACAATTCGTTAATGGCATTTAACACGAGTGCAATACATTTGCTTAATTTCCCATACAGTAGTATAACAAAAATTAGACCGTCATTTCAAACATGTTATATCATCATTTAAGTATAGTATTAATACAATTCATAAGTAATATATATTCCAATATCTATCAATCGGAAGAAGGGATAAATCCCTAGCATTCTGTTTGGCTCTGAAAACTCTAAAGCTTCTATTTCTTATCCCAGAAATAGTTGAAACACGAAAAGCTCACATTACGAAACTGTTGCTCAAAATTCACTACAATATTTTCATACCAATTTGAACATTTTACCTGAATTTGCGACTACATAATATGATTATAATCCACATATAACATTATGAAACATCATACAATGATTATATTTTTATATGTACATACTATTAGATCTGTAATATGAAATATGTTGTCTGTTGAAATTATTAAACAGTTTATGTCTGATGTGTGACGATAGTATTGAAAATATAGGTATAGATAGGAATGTACAAAAATAAGAAATACATAGAGATCATAGAAAAAAAACATATACGGAAAAAAGAAAATAAGATGACAAATGATGCAATAATGTATAGTTATAACATTTTAGTAAAAAGGACATACAAAATATGATTTAACATCGTATGTTTTGTTAACCTAATTGAATTAATTCTAAATTTTGGTATAGTTACAAACAACTTCAAATTATATATTTTCCTTAATTCGTTATACATCCATGTAATATTTTATCTTGGTGCTTTTGGGCCAAGTAAACCATTTCGATTTTTTTTTAACATTCAGGGTGCTTCGTCAATAGCTTATTATATCTTCACCTTTACAGGTAATGTAAATCAATCAATTACATAACACATTTTTTATTTAAATCATAATTAAAAAAAAACCAACACCGATTTTATTCAGCGCCTAATCATTTCACTTTAATGAAAATAAATTATAGGCTTGTCCTTGCCTAACCAAGACGATTGCGTATCTATACATAAATATCTTTACTTCCATCCAATCTCGTCTCACCCTGAATGCTTGATTTCACTACAACAAATTCTTAAAATAACTAAATATTTATAATTAATTAATTACACATTTTTGGTTAGATCCATAAATACCCAATTCCTATGTTGTTTCGTTCACAATTAACAAATTTCCACACCCTTATAATATATAATTTAATTTGTTATAAAATGTGAAACGTCCATTTAATAACAAATAAATATACCACACAATATATTTCTGCTACATACTTAGAATTTCGTCAAGTCAAAATGGATGCGCAATTACTACATACGTTTAATTAAAAATCTTAAAACGAGATGAGAAAAATCATTAGCATCTAAGAAAATATAAAAAAGTAGATATATTAAACAAATACGCCCTTCTACCACTTATTGTGCGATTATATTTTATACGGTATAATTAAACTTAAATAAGGTTATGTTAATGGTGGTTTAATAATTGTACTACAAAACGAGTGTTGATTATATTATAACTGAAATCGCGTCACGATCACAACTAAAACTACAAGAATTATAGAGTACACACGGAAAAGTGCTCAACTCCAAACGCCATGATGTCGTCAATGCATAACACGCACATTACGACCGTTCGACACTACAAATTATTCTTCATAGTGTTTAAAATCAGTCTTCCAATTCAATATTTTCCGAGGCGCTTCTTGAAAAAAAAACAACAACTAAAACAAATTCGCACACGCTAAGATTTCTAAACACTTATTTTTTGTTTTTATTGGAACACAATCTAAGACGTAACGGTTAGGACTTGCGAGTTGGTGGCGTTTTTCAATACATTTATATATTTAAGAACAGGCTTATACAAATATCTGAAGTTCCTCTTTAAGTGGAATAATACAACGGTTAAACAAAATTAGGTACCTATATTTAAAAAAAATATGACTAACGTGCATATAGTATAACAAGTATCTTAGGTAAGGAGTGGGTAATAACGTGATAACCATTCTTATATTTTTAGTAAGTAATAATTTTCCATTACATACGAAACGTGGCACCAAATTTTTGGCTATCGTAACTTTTTCACAAATTTTATGTAGGTACATATTCATTACTGAATGCAGCGCTACCAACATTTACTTCAACAGTACAATATTAGATCTCTTCGTTACAAAACATCATAGAATAATGATAATGATCGTTAGTTTAAACGACACCATTAGAATCAACATTAAAATATTATTATTATGAATATAGCTAGGTTTTATATCAACCTAGAAACTTTAATGATTAATTAGACCATCCAATACATAACATTCTCGTTACGTAAATTTCGTTCAGAATAATCTCAAATTTAGAAACACCTTAACCGCGTTAATGAGTCACAATCAAAAGCTACATTTAAAAATTTTCTTACTTTTTTTTCAATGTTTTACACGATATAATATCTACTTATATATCATATAAGTTTGCGGTTTGCAATATGCTTAATGTACACCTAATTTTCTACAACGTGTTATGGTGACAAATGAAGTCGCGGTTTAGGTAGGCGTCAAAAATCTTAAAGTAATATAAAATTCGCTCAGTCAGTTCAATTGAAGTATTAGAAATGTCAATTGAATTCAATAAAAATGATATTTTGGATTTACACTTTCCATGAGGGTATGTTGGTGTCATGAACCATATTTATATTTAGGGGTTCATGATCCTTGCCGTAAATATATTATGCAAATGCAAATGCTAATGCTGCAAATGCAAATGTCAATATCATGACAGCTACTATAGAACCCTACACTGCGGGTTGGCCAAGACCCACTTAGCCTGTTAATTAATTTTTTTTTTCGAAATGGCTTCATACTTTTCAGCATTACTTCAATCTCGACCACAAACATTGTGTCGTACACAAACATACAACTTCAAGCCTTAAATAATGAATATTGTTTCTTGATTTTCGAGTAGGAAATCGGTGAATGCGTTGATGGGAGCAATTGACTGTAATGACATTTGTCCAGTCGGAGGCCAAGATAAGTTCGGCCCAAACACGACCGCCAAGTTGCTACTTGTCATTTTGTTGAGACAGCTTCTGTCCTGTACCTGTAATATCGGAAAAGTTGCAAGAACGGAAGAAGATGGAGTGAAATGGAGTAAACGGAATTAAACATACCTTCCATAGAAATTGGATGACGTATTTAAGTAGTTTGTAGTTATCCAGTGGCAGTCTTTCCAACACCAATATTTTCACCTTCCTTGGTCTCTCACAAATTGGCCACGCTAAAAAAAATAATATATGCAAAAATTTTAAAAAAATCCAATAAAACGACAAATTTCCCAAAATTTCCATGACGCATTCTCACATTGAAATTGAATAATTTCGTCATAAAGATCGAATGTCATCAGGGGCTCTTCCAGATCACGTAAAAACGTTTTCAGTAACACAGCGGCGATATGTGGATCGTTTTTGAACGAAATTTTCTCGCCTCTGTTGCAAGCACGTTGCAGCTCCTTGACGACTGCCAAATTTGCGGATCGTCGGAATATGCCTTCTGTTTCCAATGCTAAAACAAACATATTATAACATCAACCACTATTATTTGTTCGTTTTATCACGATTGTAACAGTAGCAATTTTAATAAAGTCATTATAACGCACATTATAATGAGTGCTTATCCTAGTTTCAAGTTAAAAGCAACGCAACAAGTGAAAATTAAAAATAAACTACCATCTGGTTGTGACAAAAACTCAACACACTGCCGCACTACTGGCGGTATGGCATCAACCATATCCGAATTATTTTCCTTGATAAAATGTAAAGATACACCAAACTGCTGAGTGGGGGGAGGCGACAAGCTCTCCTTAGCGCTAGCCTCCCCTCGTTCCTGAGGCTTCCCTGCACGTTCCATATTTTGACGCGCTATTTCTGCGGCACGTGGATTTTTTGACAAAAGAACTTTGTCGTACCTAAAAAATACCGCACGCACAATAAAATTCAAAATATTCAAGAAAAATTCAACCAATTCAAGTATACTCACTCGATTACTCGCTCAGGGATTTGAACTTTTTCCAAATCTAAATATTGTTGTAATTCATGTAAGTAATTGACGTACATCATCTTCCTACCAAACTTAACGCTAATGGCAGGTCTTAGCATTTGCCAAACGATTCGTATGAAATTTGTTGGATGCACGAGATACAGGGCTTTGAGATTCTTTTTGTACTTTCGATCGAACGCTTTGTATGCTTTCCAAAGCCAAGATAATGGTGGCTTATTTCTGCTAGTAAGACCATAATGGAAATAGATGACGCTATAGTCTTGTTCCACGTACTTATCCAATGTGAACATAAGGAACCTGTTGATAATATAAACCTAATTTAGACATTATTCTTTGGGAGAATTCGATGCGAATCGATTAACATGTAGTCCATAATATAAGGAGGCTTACCGCAGCAAATAGTCAGGATGTATGTCCTTAGCAGGAGGTAGGCGGCAAGCCGATACTACAATGATTCGGCGACCGATATCATCGTCGCCTACTACTTCGACCAACCTACTTTGATTTAGTTCCGAGAACAAATCATAGTCGAGGGAGCATGAGATAATCTGCACAAATGTATACAAGCGATATTTATAAAGAGAACTAAATACTAAATTCAACCTGAAATATTCAAACATCCTACTGACCTACATTTAATGAAAAGGAATTTCATTTTCATTTACCTAATTTCATTTCAGTCTTTCAGTACAAAACTTGACCTATTAATTAACAAAAGATTAAAACATTCAAAACATTTGAAGGTAACGGAAGATTTTAAAGAATTATGATTTTAAAAAGTGATAACAATACGGGATAACAAAATTAGGTCTCATAAAAAATAATAAATATATTTTTATGATAACAATATATTGAGAATTATGTAGGTGTTGAATTATCAGGAACTCTACGAAGCGTACTGTTCTAGAGGTCGGTTGTACGCCCACGTTAATAATGACCTGAATCTGTTGCGCTACCCTGGGAGACCTAGATTTTAATATCGATCGAGCGCGGCGCAGTACAACATATCTATATCTGCTGAAATTCAGGGTAATTGTATTATGCACACGATAGTAATAGTGCGCATGCTTTGCACGCGTTCTAAATATAAAACTCATTGATTAAAATTTTGAAATCTGTTTATAGATATTATGTTTTTCAATGGCTTATTAGTAAATTTAACATAACTTTTAATTATTTTAGATAAGAAAGAACACCTCGCCTTATTAATTGTTTAGTTTTTGTTAGAAGTAAATATTGCCGGTAGCTAGCATAGCGATAAGTTACATCAAGTAAAATTTAAAGTAAGTTGAAAATTTTAAATCAAGCGAAGCTTCAAATAGTTGCACCTTAAAAATAAGTGTTGCGAACCAAAAAGATTATATGAAAATAAATGAGTAATAAAATTATTACCTCAGAGTAAGTTTGCGGTCCGAGTTCCTTTTCAAAGTTTTCTTCTATGGTGCCGTCGCTACTCGAACGTGTAATCAACTCTTCCGATAAATCAAGCAATTCCGGTGGTAGCGGCGCTAAAATTAATATATCTTACAAAATTTTAAACATCGATGATATTTCCATGGCTCCTTGAAATTATATAAACACACTGAATAGTTAATTTTCATTGAAACTTAATTAAGTCACGTGCTCATAAATTGACCACATTTTAATATGACAGTAGATCATAACAAACACACGGTATGGCCGAGATGTGTTTAGGTCTAGTATCAATAAGCAACTGACAAGCGTGTAAAATAAAAGGCTGCTGGGTGCAATGTGGGGTGTGTGGGGTGGGTGGACGATATTGCAGCGGTTACCAGGCTTGTAAATAATAATATGGGCGCTAAGGCCTGCAATTACAACTGCATATTTAAACAATTTTAAATGAAGCCATTTGCGTCATAGAATACGAAATAAAGGTTAAAAGTACTGCAGGCTAGTAGTAATAATTTATTAAAGGGGGTTGCGGTATTGTAAGTATACTATATCTATAATTACTTACATTAAAAATATATATTATATTTATACAAATTGTTGTCATGAGCATAAAAAATATGAAAATTTTCAAGTACTGTTTTTTCGAAACATAAATGTTCAAAAATCTGACACATTATGGAAAATAGGTTAAACAGTTCAATGATTTCTTATTCTTATTAATTCTTAACATCTAAACATTTATTCATTATAATATTATGCATGATTCTCTCACTAAAATACATGTAGGTATTCCAAAAAAAATGTTGTATGATTATTAACTAATATGTTATGTAATGTAATGTTTGTCAATATTTTAAATTACTTAATTTATAAACTACCTATTTTGGAATGCGGCTTCGCACACGTTGAATTCGGAGTAAAATACTTTCCACCTTTTTTCTCTGTTATGATACACATAAAGCTTCCTTCCGAATCTCTCTATCTATTAAAAAAAAACCATCAAAATCTGTTGCGTAATTTTAAAGAAGATAAACTGAGATGTGATGACTGTTTTGGCCCTATAATAAGGTATTATAATCGACACTGTTGCATTTACATAATAGGTATTGTTTTTATTCAACAGTGATGCGTATTTTCATTTGTTCAAATTCCGCGATAACTATTGTTGAGCTTTTTAAGGCAAAAGATAAAAAAGACAATTTGTCAAAATATAAGAATGTTTTGATGATAACAAAATTTACGAGTATTCGAATTTTTATGTTTAAAACAAAAAATGAAACTAAATTTAAACTCGCAAATTGCAACTCAAATGTAAAAAAAACAATGTTATTATTATAAGCACTAACCACTCATTTATTTGAACTCGGTGCCAGTCAAGTCCAACAGGTAGTACCTATAGATAGAAATAACCATCGACCAATCTTATATATATAAAATTCTCGTGTCACAGTTTTCGTTGCCATACTCCTCCGAAACGGCTTGACCGATTCCTCTGAAATTTGGTAAGCATATTGGGTAGGTCTGAGAATCGGCCAACATCTATTTTTTATCCCGATATTCCTACGGGATACGGACTTACGCGGGTGAAACCGCGGGGCGCAGCTAGTATAGATATAAATTACTGCATACATTGTATCTAATATTCAAATGAAATTTACAAAGTATCAAACAAAGTCTATGTTTGCTTAAATCTTTAAAAGCACGCAACGGATTTTTATGGTTTTTTTTTTATAGATAAGAGTGATTCAAGAATAAGGTTTATATGTATAGTAACATATTTTAACTACTACGAATTAACGGCGAACGTGGGCAAATGCTAGTTATTAATATTGAAGCATTTATATTAATGCATTGTCTTACATTATACAATTATTCAGTACACACATTAAAATATTTCTTTTATGATTTACCTATAAAAATACTTTACCAATTTAAAGCTATTTTACATTTGGGAAACTGTATCTTCATGGAATAACTAAAGCTTGCAAAATTAGCAAGATTAAGCAAGTTGGAAGTTCTTTAATTCTATAGTTATTATATTCTATGAGGGCCCTCAATAGAAAGAGACTCAAGATGCTTACAATACTACAAGAATACATTTGTATCGTAAATAATGTTTGGGGCACAAAATATTAAATAAAATAAGGTTCAAATACTTTTTATGTATAATGAAACTTAATAGTTCATGTAATGTGTACAAAATTGTTGCAGTAACAAGGTGTAGGTTCCCTTCATATACAGTAAAAACATGAGTGGACAGGAACCGAGATAAGATTGTCTCATTAAACAGGCTATAATCAAGCATATATGTGTATTATATTTGTTTCTGAATGTTGTAAAATGTAATACTATCAGTTCTAAATAAAAAACTTTCAATATATTATTAAAATTATAAAAATTCTTCTATATGTCAGTTAACATTTCAAAAATACACTAGAGCATTGATTTGGACATTCTGGAGGACACAAAAACACAATTATGTATGAACTAGCTGTTCACCTCTGCTTCGCTTGTGGTACATATATAGCCTATAGCACTGAGTGAAGTTACAGCTTTCTACTGGTGAAATAATTTTTGAAATTAATCCAGTAGTTTTTGAGTTTACCCATTACAAACAAACAAAAAAAAACAAATTTTTCCTCTTTATATTATTAGTGTAGAAGTGTAGATAAGCTCCAGTCGCGGTCAACTTGAATAAAAATATTAAAGATGTAACATATGATAAATGATTCCGTATTTGTTAATTTTATATCATTCCAATAAAGCAAAACAACAGCATATAAAATAAGTAAAGTTAACACACACTGATATATATAAAACTTAATTATTCTATGACAGGATGACTAAAAACAATATTATTACTGCAAATCCGAAAGGCACAAATTAAGTGATAGACTAGAACATTTAACATTATATTTCACATTTTAAGACACTTTTTTTCAAGTTCAGTTTGAAACAATCCTCAAATCTGATTATTTCTTGTTTATTTTAATCTATGACCACATGCACTATCTAATTTTATAGGTATGAAATATAAAAATTACACATACTTTATTTGTTATTAGGTATTCTGAGAATTTGCACTTGTACTATACAAGTTGAAGTAAAAAATTGTATGTATTTATGTTTTGAAAGGACTAATATATTGCATATATAGTCATTCTAATATAAACAAAAACTACAAAAATTCAATAACTTATGAATTTAAGAAACAATATTTTCTATTGACAAAAACTACTGTCTAACATTTAGCAGCATGGATCACTTTTTCAATAAAAGTTTACATGTAATATTGTATAAAATGAATAATTTCTATTTCAAACATTACTGGAATACAATATGGAAATTGTAGTTTAAGAACAAATGCAAAAAAACTTCAATGTCCTCAATTCATCAAAGGAAGTAAAATTTGCTTAAAAAGTAATAACAGACAAACTTGTGCAATTTTCGTCTATTACCTTCAGTTTATGATAGCTAAGGCAATGAAATTTTTACGAAAATTAAAAAAGAAAAAACTTTAATCACTTACCAAGGCCAGTAGCTTGAATCAGTTCGGAATCATCGAATTCTAAACTCGGCTCGTAATCGTGGTAATCTGAAAGGCTTGTGAGATTGTTCAAATTTGCGTCATCGTCTTCGGGATCCATACTACCTCCATGTAGAACTGTACACACAAAAAAAATCGCAAAATTGAGGGCAAACGCAAAACTTTTCTCTATTCAGAATATGTCACACGAACCTTGAAACGCTCGTATCGGACTTAATTTAGGTTGATGTTCCGACTCCATGTGAACAGGCTGTATAATCCGATATGGTAGTAAAACACCTATATTTTTTCAAAGCACAACCACCATCAACTAGTCCAAAAATAAAATAGTCTGGTAAGTAACCAAAAGAAACGTTAGATATAAATCGAGATGATATTCATGGTGTTATATTAATGTTTATTGTTTACAAATTAGAGCATAAATTCTTATTTAGTGTAAATTGAAAATATGATTAAGATCCACTACGTCTTAAAAGGATGACCGATGTATAGGGCGAACACTCAATACATAATCTATGGTACCTATGAATGTATCGACGAGATACCGAAGTTAGAACAAATATACAACAATTTACGCAAAAGTCTGATTAGCTGAGAGCTGCCACTTGTATGTTGTAAGTGTGACAGTTTAATCTTGCCAGATTGTTAGCATTACACAGATGACGGTCCAGATTTTTATTATTATCCTTTGTTTAAAATATATACCTGTTACAAAGTTACATTGAAATTATATGGCTGAAGGAACTGCTTTACATTTCGGTATACCCGAAAAAAAAATTATAGTAATCATATAATCTAAAAAAAATTCTAATAGTATATTTAAATGGTTACCAAATAGTCGCTGAAATGGGATGAATTAAACATCAATATATGACTAGCTACTAAGTTATGTTAATAGTTCAATTTTATATTTAAGGATAATAGCTTGTTTTTGTCGAGCTTTAAACTGCAGGGGTAGCTACCACTGAAAGGCTCGTTACCAGCTGGTATCGAGTATTTTCCAACAAAGTCTAACATAAGCTTCTTAAAACTATAAATGATGTAATAGGCAGTCCTAACCTTTTACATTTAACGAGCAGGGGCAACAAACATTTTATAATTTCACTATGTGGCCCTTAGAGCATACGTATGCAAGATTCCTTATGTATACTCTCTTTCCCTGTAGCTATCTAAATAGGAATATCACCTACATTTATAAAGTATCTACTAAGACTATAGTAGTCTTGTCACTTGTGTGACTAAGGGTATCGAAAAGTATATAAGAGATGTGTACTTATCTCAGTACTTATTATAACCATCAGTAATTAGATTAAGTTACATAGATTTACATTTGAAATAAAAAGTTATCGCCAACCCAACTAGTTACTGCATAGGACCGTACAATATTTTGTCAAACATTCTTTGGGTTCCGTGCCCAAAAACTAAATCGGGATTTTATTATTAAGATTTGGTATCCATCAGCGTCCGTCTGTCAACACGTTGTATTAAAAAAATTTACGTGTTAAATTAGAACGTTACGGGTGACCCATGTTTTGCAATTGCTCTTTAGCTTGTTTCTACGGAATCTTTAGCATAGCGATTCAGACTTACAATTGACTGATTATATTATTGGTTTAATACATAAAAACCAAATAGGTAGTAACCTAAAATATGTAAGTGCAAGTATATGTTGGAGCTGGTTTACAGCTTGCAGCGTTCATATCATAAGTTAGGTAACGCAATTGCTTTTCCCGGATTTGGCCACGGTGACCTTACTATCACATTATATATCGTGATACTTTTTACACAAAAATTTGAATAATATAGCATGAAAATATGATATTTGATACTTTTAATTTTTATTTTGTATATTACACACTCAAAAAATCACACTCTCCACTAGTTCAGCCGGGAAAAAAACATATAATTTTCGCCATGTATTTTATTCCGGACTATAGGTTGCAATTGCACAATTGACATTTCGCTATACAGACAAGTTTACAATGTGTAAACTTAGAAGAATATTTTTAATACAAAAATAACTTATTTTTAGTTTTGGTAAATAAATAATGAAATTAACACAGAGTAAGTAATTAAGTACCTTCTATGGTACAGATGTCATCTGTGACAGGTTCGAATGCGATTGACGTAGATGCATCGTAGAATAACGTAGATGGTTGCAAACTTTATCATCAAATGATGAGCTGCTGGATGAAAAAACATAAGAATTTTGATTTCCAGTATGGTTAAAAAATATAATTTTTCATGAAAAATAATTTTTAAAAAGTGGTGCATATCAAGTTAATTTCTTCTGATTATATAAAATTCAAACGAATTGGGGAATAAATTCTGATTATATTAGGTTGCAAGCTAGACATGAAACATGATTTCTGTTCTAAAGAAGGTTTTTATCCTTATTGCTATGTTTGCTGCAAAAGTGACTTCCAGAATTCACAAACTTCCTCTAGTGGCAAGTATTTTTCACTATATATACTTATAAAACATGGGTAGAACTACTCAAACGAAAAGAAACTACTTTTTCCCTAATAATAAGTTGATGTATAGAAAATTAATCATTATATTAGATCACAAAAACAAAAATGAAATTACAACATAAATAATAACCTAACTCAATATAAAAATCATTGGTTTCAATTTCTGATTTACGTTTCAAAATATTGGGATTCTCAAGTCATCAATACACCTTCGAAATACAATAAAATGATTATTAAATATGCTAAGCTTATATTAAGTTTGATACATGACTAACAAAGGGGATTGTTGAGTGTTGTTATTTTATTTATACTAAGTTTTCTTGACTGAATTTGTTATAGAATGGAAAGTTTTAGTTTGGTTTTTATTTTGTATTTACATAATTAAAATTGTCCAATGCCTATCGGTATTGTTGTGATGAAAAATGTGAATGAAAAAAAAAATTGAGAATTGGATGAATTAGTTAAGCCACTCTGGACTTTTGTTCTTATATCCTAGGATCCTTCTGCTTGATTCTGTATGTATCTGTTTTTTATTAAATAAATTTTAAATTAATGTTGAAGGAGTGTGCAATGTACTAGCAATAGGCAAACCATTGGCTTTATTGGATGGCATTCATATATTACATAATTATACTTCATACTATTCATATATTACAGGAATTAAAAGAGATGACAATAAAAAAAAAATTAAAATGTATCTATTTGTTTGCACTTGGCTAATCTGATGTTGCAGCTGACTAAGAGACTGGCAATCATAGTTTTATATTTTTTACAAATATTTTCATTTATAATTGGAAAGTTTATTAAGAAAAACATAATTAAGTGATAATTTATATTTTCAAATTAACTTACAGGTACTTAGGGCAATTTTTCCCACATCATACTCCAATGCTTTATCTAGTATACTATATATCCACCCAACATTCATTTAAAATTTATTTCCTGTTGAAATAACATGCATGGCATTGATGACGTAAATATTGCATTCATTGTCTCCTCGCACTCCAGAGATGCATGCAAGTTAATGTGATTGTTATATAAATGCAGAATTGAGCAGTGGGATTTTGGGTGTTTTGCAATTTGTTTTTATTCATAAAGATCATTTTTGGTATATTTTTGTTTTTCTACTAATATTATAAATGCAAAGCAGCTGTGTCTGTTTGTCTGTCTGCCAGGAAATACCCTTGAATTGTCTATCGCACCCTTTCATTACGTGGGCAAAGCCGCAAGTGCAAAACTAGTAAGGAATATTCTCAACGAGGGAATAAAGAAATATAAATTTGGTGTGTGTAGATAATACATATTAAGATTAAATATCTACTGCTGTGCCATAAAATCGTTAAGTTTCTTTCTTTAGATAGAAATGTTTGTTATACAGATAAAATACAATAACCATATACTTTATTATTGTATAATATTATGACATGTTAATTTCATATTTATTGTCTACAAATCTTATAGGATGATGAGCGACACTATGTAGATCTTACTACATTTGGATTTTTCCAAGGAGGTATTTTGGATGTGCATGTGATCAACTTTAAATTGCCATCTGGACCTGTATTAGGAGAGGTAATATACTTTTATACATACTTATTTTACATACAACCAATAAATCATGCAAATTTTTCAAATGTTTTGTTTCACAGTATGGATTTACATTAGACAGAACAGTGAATGATGCAATCAATCCATACTTGGAGGTGCATTCAGATACGTGCATTCTTAAAGGTGTTGAAAAGAGTAGTACATTGCTGTCTCCCCATCATCCAGCTATTGTATTTTTGAAAATGGATTTCCAAAATCTCAGGTACGTGAAAGAAGTGTTATCTCATTATTTTCATTTGTTATTGCAAAATTTGCTAAGCAAATTTACAGTTGCATATTAACGGCATAGCGATGTTATTTATTTCATCTGAATTTATTTATAGAAGTGAGGATACACATAGAAATAATTTAAAGCATGAAATTCTACTAATATTGAGGTTTTTATTAATTTCTTTGTTACTTGCGCAATTTCTGAACATGATAAGGTTTTCATAGTATTATGAATATGAGTAGAAATATCTAGCTGGCCATTTAAAGAATCTTCTTTTCTTTCACTAATTTAGATGTATCTAGTGAGTGTTCATTTATCATACTATACTATATAACTACGACTACGACAAAAATGTGATTTTGTTTCGATTCTTTAGATTTTGTTTTTGACCAAGTACTATTGACACGTTTGGCGAGGAGAGCGAACTTCTGACCAAGTACTAATAACACATTTGGCGAGGCGAGGCATTATTACTAGGCGAGTCTAGGATAGACGAAAGTAACTAGCTGTCTATCCTTTTTTTCACACTTAAAGATGTATGTTTCTTTTTAAAGTCAAATTTTAATGACATTATATTTTTCCACTAGCAAGTAGCAACTACTACTTGCTATTCCAATATTATTTTTTGAGCCGGCTATGATGGTAAAGATATTTCAGAGGTGCATAAATCTAAACCTATTATTCACAAATATGTTTATAATCTAAACATATTTGAATCCACCTGAAAACTCACAAATGATTTCATTAGATTCGGTCCAGCTATTTTGCGAGGAGATTTCTTACAAACACGCCTTGAAGAAACATATTTAAAAAGATATAGCTTTTCTAACCTACTTGTAAGATGTCATAGATAGACAAATGACTTTCTGCCATTGCAATATTATTTCATGAATTATTTTGCTTAATGCAATTGTATACTTGTTTATTTAATTGCGATCTTATTATGAATAACATAATCTCATTACGAATATTAAACATGCGAATGTTATTGTCTTTGTTATACAATTTGTGTTTCTTTATCTAAACTGGTATTATAAAGATAAATATTTGTGTTTTTGAATGTATGTTTTTAATGTTTTCGCAAAAAAACTACTGGATTGATTAAAAAATAAGTGTTCAATAGAAATCTTCACAAGTCGGGGTGGCTTAGTGGTTAGGACCTCGGAATTAAAACGAAAAGTTGGGTGTTCGAGACCGGACGGTCGTACAGGAAATAAATTGAGTTTTCAAATTTATCTGCATCATATTCTCATCATCACCATCGACCAGAATTATGGATTTTGGCTTGAACTTTCATAGGAGGCTCGTGTTCCCGCAGTGGGAACATATAGCTGCATCGTCATTGAGTGGCATAGGCTATATATGCGCCATATTTTTCTGAAAACCAATGTTGCAATTACTGTTTTGCATGAGACACAACATATAATGCGTTATACAATCCAGGTAGTGCTATTTAAAGTATTACATAATGTAATATTTGAGATTGTTGCAGATTAAACATCACATGTGAGGGAGAAGTGACAGCTTTACACCTTTACCAAAACCGGTCAATGATACCAATTGATAGAATCAAAAGACAATCGCAGTACATTTTTTTGAATCGACGCAGGCGATCAGTCTCTGGTAAAAGTTATATTGTACAAACTATAATTGATGTTTCATATAGTTTTTCAATTTTCTGTTCGCATATATTTAATTTTTTTTTACAGAGAATGGTAAAACCATAGAGACTCTAGGGCCACAATGTTCATATGCAGTTCTTCCAATTACAAAAGAAACACGGGATGGATTTGATTACTATAATACAAGTGTAAGTTTCTTTTACCTACAACTAATGTTATAAGGTTTTACAAGTTTGTATGACTGTGGATGGATATCAGGTGATACAGTCAGGTAGGTAACTTAATAAAAAAACATTAATAAATGGATTATAAAATTAAAACAATTTTAATAATATAAATAATATATTGTGGTCTGTGATATCAAATTCTTTCATAATTTTGTTTAAATTACCATACAGCATACATTTAAAAGCTAGAAAAATTATGATATATTAAACTTTTAATCCTAGTTCCTATATAAACTGCAATAATATCCTTTATGTTTATAATGGTCTATCTATAGATAGAGAAAGATGCATTTTACTTAAGTTACCCTTAACAATATTGCCGGACATGCTTTGTATATCCTGCTAGACCAGACTTTTATTAGCGTCCATTGGGTATTGACTGAAAAGGAGATGATCATAGAATAGAATATTCAAAGGTAATTTTTATTACAGTTTGCGATGTATGTGGCATCCGATAAAGAAGAGGGCTTGTATAATCTTTACTTCCATAACTGTCCGCATGAGGGTACAGAACCAGCTCCTACTATTAATTCATTGGTAATTATACACATTATTTTGTTTTGGTAATTAATATTTTATGGTAGATAAGAATATATATGTATTTTGCAATAATATATACACTTTAATAATATTTTGCTGTTTGTTTAAATCATATAAATTAAGTTAAATACATAATAAAAAGCTGTATGAAATATCAGGCTTTCACCAAGGTACCAATCTGTTGTATATTTTTAGTACAATCAGTATGTATTAAATTTTTTGCCACCTTTTTATATTACTTATACCAAATAAATGATATTTTTTCAATTTCAGATAGAAATATATGAAAGTAACGATGGAAACTTCTTGTCAGCTGGTGAGATGCCATTGCCAGCTCTGTACAGCATGATGTCCCTCATTTTCTTCCTTAGCGCTGGATTCTGGACGTTTATTCTCAAAACGAGTCGACATAAAGTCTATCGCATACATATTATAATGTGTGTTCTGGTGTACTTGAAAGCAATGTCGCTTGCTTTCCATGGAATCAATTATCATTTCATACAAACTCGAGGCGAACACGTCACAGCTTGGGCGATATTGTACTATATCACTCACTTGTAAGTACTCCATAGATGTGCATAAACATTGTGAAATACACGGTAATTGATAGTGTTTTATGGGGGCTATTAGGTGGGTTATTGGGTGGTTTTAATTTTTTATTGTATTGTTGGTAATGTGGTTTGGACATGCACCTAGGTACTTAACTCGTTTTACTCAGTGCATACGTAACTTGTTTGTTTGAAATAGAATATTTGATGTAACGATTATTTTGCGCCAGCTGTTGCCTGCGACTTTGTTCATATTTGTTCATTTATTGTATTTTGAGAACATAAGAAAAAAATCCGGTATACAAAATTTACATTTATAATTTTTTTAAACTTACAAGTTCTAGAAAGCTTTTAATTCTAGTATGTAATTTCCAATGCTCTTAGTTAGTTAAAAATTTTTAGCTTTTTCTTTATTTTCCTATTTAAAGTAAATTATTTATTTATAGCACAGTCTTCGCTACAGAGTATAAAACAAAGTCGCTTTCTCTGTCTATCCCTATGTCCCTATGTATGCTTAAATCCTTAAAACTACGGTTTTTATGTTTTTTTTTAATATATGGAGTGATACAAGAGGAAGCTTTACATGTACCTATTAAACTACTAGCTAGCTAGTTACTAATGATGTCTAATATCTTTATAGGTTAAAAGGAGCAGTATTGTTTGTAACTATTGTACTGGTGGGCACTGGATGGAACTTCATAAAGCATATACTGGCTGATCGTGATAAGAAAATTTTCATGATAGTTATTCCGTTACAAGTGAGTGCATTTATTGAGTTCATTTTCTTAAGGCACATTTACCAAGCATGGGTCCCGGCAAACGCAATAATTGAAGTTAGCCGATTCTCAGACCTATCCGATATGGACACAAAATTTCATGAGAATTGGTCCAGCCATTTTGGAGGAGTATGGTAACTTACATTCACTTACGACAAATTAATATACGAGAATGTTATATAATAGAGATAACAGCATCGTGAGGAATCCAAGAATCAAAAAGTTCGACGACATGTGACATCTGCCAACCCGCACCTGGTCAGCGTGGGGATTATGGCCTGAATCCCTATAGGAGGCCACTGTGTCCCAGCAGTGGGAACATGAATGGGCTGATGATGATACAGAGATATAATTTTGTTCAAGGTGGTAGCCAATGTTGCTGAAATTATAATAGCGGAGAGCGAAGAGGGCGCTGTCGAGCATAACGCGTGGAGGATACTGCTCATGTTCGTAGATGTGCTTTGCTGTGGGGCCATTATGTTCCCTGTTGTATGGTATGTATAAAAATTTGACAAGTATTTGATGGTAATTGCTATGGTTTCATTTATTTATCTACTATTGGTATGCCTATTGGTATTGGGTGGATGTGGATGGATGCAAAGGATGGATGTGAGATGTTTCACCCCGGTAAAGATTAGTATTTTATTAGTATCTATCCCGAATGTCATCATACACAATAGTTATGCGTTATCTTCGTTGCGATGTTAGAGAAACACTAAAAAAGGATAAGGATAAGAAAATAGAATAATTTTTGAGTATTTGAATTTTACGAGTTACATTCTGGAAGCTTGGGGTGAATTTTACATTGTTATATTTAATTTACTTCAATTTTTATTTATTAATTAAACATCCTCTTAACCTAAACCTAACCAAACCTTTATACGCCAACCAAAACCTAAACCCTTTGTTATACTAATATTATAAATGTGAAAGTTTATAAGAATGGATGAATATATGGATGTATGAAATGAAATTGTATGAAACTGTATGAAATTTAATACAAGGATAGATTAGAGACTTGATTAGCACAAAAGGCTACTTTATTACCCGCGAGTAATGCCCCGGGTTACAGGTAGTGGTTGGATTGTAGTTGGTAGGTGGCACAACTCAAAAACGGTTAAACCGATTATGTCAAAATTTTGTAGAGATAGTTTGACACCTTAGAAAGGACAGGATAGTTTTTACTTAAGAAATGGAATATAAAGCGGGAACCATAACTTTGCGGATATCACCCCTGGTCTATCTTTCCTGCGACTATTCGGTTAAAGTCTAATGCTATGGAATGCTAGTATAGTATAAAAAATTATGCTGTGGGGTATTGTCGTATAGGTATATTGAAATTGAATTTAAGTTTATGAATAATTCTTCATTTAGGGGTTGTATTTAGAAAATGGCAGACTTCTTAATTCATATTGCGTTAATTAATGTAAAATCGCTGGTAGAATACGTTTTATTTCAATTTTCTAGAGAAGCGTTGCAACCTTTGGACTCATAAATTATAATTTGTGGAGTATCATTACATTCTCCATCTCATTCATTCCATTTGGCTCCAGTTTGTCTCTTATTTCGTTTTTTTTTATTTCATTGTGTTCTGTGTATTAATTGTATTTTTTTTAATTTTTGTATTGTGTTGTTATAATTGTATTGTTTTGTTGTTTGTGGAGCCGAATAAATGTTTCTTTCTTTCTAAAATTTAATTCACATTTATGAATGATTTTAAGTTATAGGCTTGTATTTTATATGATATATTGCGGCGGATATGTTGCGGGAGAGATCGTAATTAGAATTAAATAATTTTAATATTGCTGGAGGTTATTATATTAATTTTTGTTTTCAACTAAAAGGGTTGCTATCGAAAATGAGAGATGTAAAAAGATGTCAAAATTAGGTAATAGTTAGGTAATAGGTGTTTTGTTATGTGTTGGTGCATTCATATCATAAGCACTTACTTTGTTTAAAGAAATCAAGTATTCTTTAAATAATTGTGATTGTAAAATTTTATTCAACCCTTTGGTATTAGTAATTAATTCCTTAAAATAAGTGTTGGTTTTGAGTGTGCAGATAAAAAATAAATACTTAATAAATATCTTGCCTATTTTTAAGTAAAATTCGAGTTCAGTATAGAGAATATCTTTTTTATCCATAATAAAAGATCAGCAATGTCCCTTGGGGAAACGGGGAAGTACCACTACAAATTCCGAATGACAACGATTCCCTATCTGAAATAAATAAACATGTCTCTCTATTGAAAATCCTAGCTCCCTGGATTTTCAATAGAGAGAGTTCCTTATATGGAACGTTGGTTGAAAATAAATGTGTTTTAATATATAATTTATATATATTTCAGGTCCATACATCATTTAGAGGACTCGTCGACGACGGACGGCAAGGCTGCGGTTAGCCTGCGCAAGCTCAAGTTGTTCCGCCACTTCTATGTGATGATACTGTGCTACATATATTTCACTAGAATAATTGTTACTATACTAGAGGTAAATAACAATGTGAATAGTTATTCAGCTTACATTATTAACGATTCAGGGATCTCTTAGAGTATACATAAACAAGCCATAGAGCGCGGGAGTCACTTCGTTCCGTTGTGCCAATCGTAAGGAAATTTGATGGAGATACTTGTCTGTGGTAATGAGTTTTGATAGTGGTTTATAACATTTGCGTAACGTATGTAAAGAATTTCGAAATAGTTTCTTGAATAAAAAAGACAGTCCGTAGTAAACTACGGTATGTTTATAGAGATGAGATAATCATTGTCCCTTAAAAGGGTTCTTCTATTTAATACTTGCCATTTCGTTTTTTTTAAACTTCTTATATCAATATATTTGAACTGACTTCAAAAATGAGAAGGTTATCATCAATACACTGTTTTTTTTGTGTTTGGTACCCATAACTTTTTATTGGGTGAACGGATTCTTATTATTCTTTTTTTATTTGAAAGCTGTTGCCTGCCACAATTGGCCTACCATTAAAATTTGCTGTAGGTCTGGTAATTTATATATACTGATTTGTTGCACAACAGTACGTATAAAATGTACCAAACGATTAATAAAAATGCGTTATTGTTGTTGGGTTCAAACACATAAACGCACGCGTCCCCCTTTCAGATCCTTTACAATTTCCAGAAGGAATTAAATTACAAAATAAATAAATACTATTTACCGATGATAAGAAATTTTTTTATTTATTTTATTCTGCTTCTTTATCTACCATCTTCTGTCTGTTAGTCGATAAGTACGTAAACTGCCAACATTAATAAATTTGTAATTGCAATTCCTTCTACTCTATTACAGAACACAGTCCCGTTCCAGTACTCGTGGATCGACGAGATGTTCAGGGAGATGGCGACCTTCGTGTTCTTCGTGATGACGGGCTACAAGTTCCGGCCGGCGGCCGCCAACCCGTACTTCACCCCCACTTATGATGATGATGAATCTAAAGTGTAAGTGTAAAGCACACGAACATACGAGTGTGCCATAGCGAAGTTGTAGGCTGGATAAGCCGTTTGATCAAGCGCCTAGGCTCTTTATTAAATAGCACGGTTTAGTTTACTCCCTGATTGATTGACCCGTTTAATGAAACAACCGAATAAATGTTATGTATCTATGACATTTAACCGAATATTGCCGTGTCAAGGATTCGATGTAGACATACACACACATATAATTAGTGACTATCTGTTCGCCCCGGCTTTGCCCGTGCACGTGTTACATGTTTAGTTATAAGTGGCAGCTTTCAAATAGCGAAAGAATTCTTGAAATCGGTCCAGTTATTTTTTGTGTGAAAACATTATAAAGATACAAGCAAACCTCACCTCTTTATGGTACAGATAAATTCATGTACGACAGCAATTTCTTAAACTATGTATACATTCACTGTATAAGTGTCCACAAGGCAACATTTATGATATAAACTACATACGATTTTATCCTACATACGGTAGTTTCTTTCCAATTTATAGAAAACTAGCTGCACCCGGCAAACACTGTTCTGCCTTACTTTTATCATTTAGAGGTATGAAAAATAGATGTTGGCCGATTCTCATAGATACCGGATAAGCACAAAAAATTTCATCAAAATCGGTCAAGCCGTTTCGGAGGAGTATGGCAACGATAACTGCGACACGAGAATTTTATATATTAGATGTATATATTCTCACAAGCCAACGAAACTAGCTATAGAATGTCAATGAAATGAAATACAAATAGAAATGTTTTTGAAACATTTCTATTTTTAGAAATTTTCTATCATTCTCCAGTGCAAATCAGTAATAACACACAAGATGTGGTCATTGAGTTAAATATGTCATAGAACACTCGACATTCGTCACTCATTGATACATAATATAGTAATATATCCCATGTATCCCAAAGCTTCTAGAATCAAATGCTATTTTGCTTGCTTTATCATCCAAATATAATCCTACTTATGTTATGACGGTGAAAATGTGTGTGTGTGTATGTTTGTTACTTTTCTCTGCTGTAGTACTGAACCGATTTTGATTATACTTGGCAGTAATGTAGCTTACATACCAAAGTAACATATATGCTAGGAATTATTATTTTTCCACCGGTGATTCTATGAGGCACCGGTAGTATATCCTACTAATATTATAAATGCGAAAGTTTGTAAGGTTGTGTGTGTGTTTGTTGCTCTTTCACGAAAAAACTACCGAACCGATTGCAATGAAATTTGCTACGTAGATAGCTTGACAACTAGAATAACATATAGGCAACTTTTTATCCCGATATTCCTACGGGATACTGACTTACGCGTGTGAAACGCGGGGCGCAGCTAGTCTACTATATAAAAATACGTCGGGTTTTCCTACCTAACGTTATAACTCCAGAACGCACGAACCGATTTTCACGGTTTTGCATTCGTTGGAAAGGACTCCAGCTGCGTGAGGTTTATAGCAAAGAAAATTCGGGAAAAAATTCAACAGAAAAGCAGGGAAAATCATTTTTCACATACAGCCATCTGGTGGCGAAACGGAGTTCGGCGGGTTTGCTTGTTATTTATAAATAGCCATAATAGTAGATTATTAAATAAGTTAGTCAACATCTGTGAACACTTAAAACATTAGAGTAAATATGTATTTTAACATAAAAACAACAAACTGTCAGAAATTATCAAAAGTTGATGCGCTGTAATATGCAGGTTATAAATAATTATTTATCATCAACATCGTCATCAGCCCACATATGTTCCCACTGCTGGGACACAGGCCTCCTATGAGGGTTGAGGTTCCATCCAGCACGCTGGCCAAGTGCCGGTTGGCAGATGTCACATGTCGTTGAACTTATAATTGTTGGACGCGCCGGTTTTTGAACAATGTTTTCTTTCACTGTTCGGATATATAATAATTGAAATTATCTATTCTCTTTTTTAGTTTATCTGAAATTGGTGTCCTCGATGGTATAACGAATAGAGAAAAAAGGCGCGAAGATATGCAACCTCTTATGCAAGAAAATTCAGAGTAAAAAAAAAATTATTATAATAAATCAAACGTAGATAGACTAAATTATTGTTTATACCTACGAATATGGGACCGGTTAATTTAGTCATATGACTATGCTTGTCTGAATTATTAATATTCCTTCTAAAACTAATCTTGCTTTTGTCATACAGTAACAATGTAATGTTTTACTTTTTCTTTATTAAAGATATTCCTATATTATATATTAAATAATAGTTCTTTATTTCGGAATTTTCGATTTTCTTTAAACAATTAGTAGCCTTTTCTAATTACTGACTCCTAAAATTGTTGACAAGCATATAATATGAATTTATTATGTATGTAGTTAGAAGTACATTGAGATAAGAGAAGATGTATTAAGTAGACTGAAAAATTTATAACAATATTAGAGTTGTGGTTTTATCATAAAAATTGATAGATAAGCAATAAAATTATGTTTTTGTTAATTAATTTTTTGGTTCAGGGTATAAAGTGGTAGAATAGATTGAAGTGACCTTTTTTTTTTGAATTTGATAGTGATTTTTTGTCTTTCCAATTTTGTTCGTAAATATCAAATATGAAAAATGTTATCATAATAAACTATTATTGATATAATGTTGTTTAATTTAAGCTTAATAAAATCAAACCTCTTTAGTTTTTTTTCCTTTTCAGTACACCACTTTATTCCTGAATATAAATATGTATGTATACAAAATGTGTTGATAGCAATACTGTAATGCTAAGATTTAATTAATATTAACTGTTTGTTTAATTACATTTTACTGTTATCCGCATTCCTATTTGACGATTGTTATTTTGGTGATGTATATGATTAAATAACGTCATATAACAATAACAGATAAAATGTAGTTTAAAAAATTAATTGTTACAATTTTTTCATAATTTTTTTATACTTATGATCTATTATTATAATTCAAATCTGAGTCGAACTATATAATATATATATATATATATATATATATATATATATATATATATATATATATATACATTACAAAAATTGCGTTGATATATATTTTTATCGATTTTTTGTAGCTTTCAGCATTCAAATGTTAATATTATCAGATGTTTCAAGTTGTAATTAAAACTAAGAGGGTAGTACTTAATTTGAAAAAAGTATAATGCAGGTACTACTAGTCCAATGTATGCTATCAATTTCAGTAATCACCTATTTACGCAGAAATGTTATTTTATTATTTTATTAAGTTTTCTTTGCTTTTAATCGCATAATATGTAAAAAAGAGGTTTATAGCTATTTGTTTGGTTTTTTACTTTTTTATCCTATTTTTTAATTTTAAATCATTTAAAGTTCAACTAACGATATCTTGTCTTATGAAATATGTAATATCCAGGTACTATAAATAACCAATGCAGTAAGTAATAATAAATTATATAATATATATCACTTGTATAGTGAAGAAAATTTATGTATGTGGAACCAATAACAAACGTTGCTTATTCAAAAAAAAAAAATTCTCTTCTCTTGATAGAGAATTAATGGTTTGATAATATCCTGATACCCTATTTGGCACTTGAACGTAAATTTTTTTACACTATTTGTCATTTTCAGCAATAAATAATGTATTAAGAAGCTGTGAATCCGGCCGATGATGATTTCATTAAATTTCTCCTGTCATTTAACGAAATCATTTTTCCCATATTGAGTTCAATGTTTACTGAAACTTTGAAAGGGTATAAATATTTAAAACGATGTTATGAGCATCTCGATACATTTAAAAGAATTGTCATATATATGTGCTATGTAATCAGGAGCAAGAAAGAGAAACGTGTTAACTGTAGGTACTTTTAATAGGTAAACTCGGACTACATTTGATTATATCCACCACTAATAAAAGTAGGAGACGATTTACATATTTGGTTATACACGAGGTGTAATCAAAAAAGATTATTAATGGATTTACTACAAAATCGTCTTTCAAACCTCCATCGCACTTAAAAGTGCTCGTAGGTTCATATAATTTGTTAATAATATATTAAAGTAATCATAAAATTCTCTTCATCAGATACATTTATATAATCGTTATTCTTAGTTCTTACATTTGGTTAGATTTAACCATTTTTCACAGATGCCTACATAATGTTTTTCATTTGTATGTAAGGAATTTAAAACGTCATATAAAACGATCAATAAAAATATACATCAAGCTAAGAAAATATATTATAATAGATAAAAATACCATACATTCCTTTTGTATATACCTAAAATTATTACATATTGTTTATTCGCGTTAACCAAATAGTGACGTCATCACGGCGCGGCTAGGCCGGCGGACAACGAGACGCCACTGTTTTCTTAGCGTGAATGTACTAAATAATAATATATTAGAACTAATTCAAGATCTATATTGCATATTTGATTTATTTAATGAAGCATTGCGTCGTTGGTGGTCGTTCGTGTTCAGTATGTCATATCATAATATTACAGATAAAGGAATTAAAATATTCGAATTACATAACGTATTTATTTAAAATTTTAGTAATACCTACTTGGTTATAAATTTGTAATTTTATTTATAACAATTATCTCATTTGTTTTATATAAATAAGCGTAATTTAAGTTATCTGCTTTTGTTTGTGCCTTTAATAATATTGTATTATATTTTGAATATGTCCCTCGGTATTAAAGAATAACTACGTATAGTGTTGAATAAATATATTATAACACTGTAAATCTTATCTATGTAAAAATGATTCTTTTCAATTTGTAAATGAACTTTATTATACAAAATAAATATTGATGCAAAATGCTTTTTACTTTTTTTCAAGTTGCATTTTTCAGCAGAAGTATCTATGGTTTAATAGTGTTACAATAATTTACAAGCGACCCATGTTTACTTCTCGACGTGTTATTACGGCATGCTTGCAGTGATCCAGAGTTGATTGTCTATAAATGTAACAATAATGCCTCTCTTAACACTTATGGACATTTTAATTGTACCTGAGATGTAAGTTGGCGTCGGGCCAGACATTCCGATGGTAGCAACATATTGCATTAACTAAAAGTACTCGTTACTTTTGTATTCGAATTATCTTGGCCTTTACACAATGAGAAAATCCGTCACGGACGTGTTGATAGCTTGAGATACATCTTCGGTACAGAAATATATTGCGAACTGAAAAGATCGTTAGTTCGAAGGTTTGTCGCATTTCGCACCAAGGGTTTGGATTCTTCAGGCTTTGTTGTTTCGGTGTAGCCAGGTTGAGAGGTTAACGGGATACCAACACTGAAGAGTAAATATATTAAAATCTAAGGCGACCTATAAATGTTACTTTTATTTATTTAGCTTGTTCTGTTTCACTGCTCGATAGAACTCCCACATGGAGCATGATGAAGTTTTTTATATCTTTAATATATTTATCTTGTACGCACTCATGGCTATTTTATGTATGTAGTTTAGCTGTTTTTATTTCACAAACCTGACAACAATTCACAAAAAGTCTTGTAAAATTGTACATAATTGACACGGCATTTACAATTCACAATCAATTTCCAGAGAAAGAAACGTTAATACAATCTCTTCTCTTCAGCTTTCTTTTTTCTGATACAGTCCAAGTACATCTATTTTAAATCTTTTGAAACGTTTTACTTTAATTAAAATTGCTATTTAAAGTAGTTGCCTGTTGTGTTGACATGGGAGGGGTGTTGATATTACTTTTATTGATCATTTATCGATTGGAAATATTGTGTAAGTGTAAGCATCTTTAATTCAAAGAAGATATACAGATATGTTTATATTTACTTCCACGTTGTCTATAATAATCAATTTGCCATAAACCTGTTTGGGCAGATGATATATGGTACAAGTTCATACAAAACAGAGTCAAGAGCCTCGGGCGACGTTGGCCTATCGCCATGGCCACGTGGTGCGGGCGTCAGGAAGCCCGCGACGTAAACATGCCTATTTGCACAACTGATCTTGGCCAGATCTTGACCCATTAACACGAGAGCCGATGTCAGAGCTGTGTCGCCTTATGTATTTTTAGCCGGCAAGCGGGAGCGGGGTTCGATCGGAGCAGTGTTCGCGCTGACCGGCGCCCGCGGGCATTCCGTAGGCTTGCTGCGCGGCAGGACCATGATCTCGGGAAAATGACAACGCGCGGTATAAGGCGGAAGAAGTCGTCGCTGTCAGAAGTGAAAGTCGCGGTGATCGGGGCACCGTCCGTGGGAAAGAGTGGTACGTAGGTGACAGTGCGAATGTGTTCTTTAAATACGTGTTTAAAATAATAATATTAATATTTGTTTATAGTATTCGAACACAATTATATATCCTCATATTTAATAATCGATTTTTTGTTCAATAAAGTGTTTAAAATTTTAACTTCATTAGAGTTCAATTGAACAAGAAATTGTTTATTTCAAATGCTTAAGCCATTTATTTGATATTTATAAGAAATAAAATTAAAAACTGCCACTGTGAATAACATTTTTCAAAATATAACACAGTCTATCCAATACATTAGTCAAAAAAAGTCGTGTTTGTTTCCCCATTTATGAAACAGGAACGGCTAAACAAATTTGTATGATTTTTGGTTTGTTTGATATTTTGCCTCAACTCGGATTAGAATGATGACGTTTAAACAAACTTCAAAAATGTCTGTCCAGGCGGAGCCGGGGCGAATTAATAGTAAGGAAATTAATAATTCCCCTTTATACTCGTATAATAAACGAGTATTTAATACATTTTACGCGAGATGATAAATATTTGTGTGGTATATAATAATCCTACGCATTGTAACGACATCAATGCTAATACAAAAATAAAACGATGAACTACAAGTGGTGTCTCAAGGTCCTGAATATTTTCCAGATTCCATTAAATGTTATGTTTTAATGCGATAATATAATGCTGCTAATGATGATTGGCGTACGTCACTAAAATGTGTTTTCTATATATATCTACAAATACGTACTCTACTAATGCTTTCAGATTTAAATGTCTTTTACCGTACGTGTTAGGATAAAGTGATAAGCTTGCTTTATTGGACCGCCTCTTCTTGGCGGTATCCACTTAAAATTTCTGTATATTTTTTGTATAAGAATCTACGAAAACGTTCTGTTAATATCTACGCTTCACACATTTGTGCATATATATTAGCATAATGAAGTAGAGCGTTCGAATAATTTTTGGTTAAATCTGTAATTTTATTGTACCAAAGTGATTATAACCAGCATTAATTCCGTTATGTGTGGATACATTTTCTTAACCCGTAGCATAGAAAAACTAATAGTTTGCCTGTTGTTTGTTGTTTTCTGAATGATATAAATTCGTTTGACGATTCTTTCTTTTCACATATTTAACCTTTATATATATATTAAATGTAGTTTGTGTCACCGACTTCCACTTAAATGGCTGGATCAATTTAAATGAAATTTTTGTGTCTTCTGACTGACTTAAGGCTGGTTTAAATTTACGATTCGAAGCGAGCAAAGCTGTGGCAAAAATTTTTAATTAAATATTAGCATTTTTTATGTAATTTTCGTATAATTTTGTACATTTGCATGTTTATCCTATATCTATACCTACATATTAACTAGTATTGCGATTTTAATCATATATAGATACATAGATATTATTAAGCGCTATCAATTTAAACATTTTATTACAACCATGTACACATATTATTTTTACGTACATAATATATGTATCTAATATACAATAGGGATATATCTCTATGAAATAATGATGTGAGGTTTGTCCAAAATTATGCGGATTAGCAATGGTTTCCTCGTGGTTTATTCATACTAGTATAGTAGGTATGAATAAACCGCGAAATTCGTTTATAAGTAATATCCAGCTAAAGTGTTCACGTTTGAAGTACGTCAATTTACAAATGTGTAATACACAACAAAAATAAACACAAGAACATCTTGTGTTAAATAAATTTAAATAACACATTACAGTGTTCCCAATTCAATCGTCCCATAATAATTTACCGTGATCTCGCCTCTCGCTTTCAACGCGGCAAATCAAATCGAAAACCACATCCCACGACTATCTACGTGCAGCAATGAATTTCAGCCACGTGGCCTGTAGAATATTACTTTCAAAGATTTGCTCGTTTCGGTTTAGTTTCGTTACGCATCTAATTTTGGCGCCAACAATGTTATTGGTACAAACTTTGATATGTATATGGGTCAGTGAGTATGAATTCCAATACACTTATGTTTCCCAATACGATTTCATCGTAGGCGATAGGTACTTGCACAATCAGTGATCATGTTATTATCCCAAGTAAAAGACTTAAAAGTGGATGTTAATAAAAAGTAATTGAGACGAGTTAAGTTGTTGTTGTTCCATCACTATTTCAGTGATGGAACAACAACAATTAAAAAGCTTGTCGGTCCATTTGAGTAATTGTATACGCCAATATCTGAAATTCGGGTGGATTCGAATGACTTTTGTTTAATATTATTCTGATGCGTAATTGGCAGACTCCAGCTAAAGTATATGAAGTGTGAAAAGCGGCCAAGCGCGAGTTTAATTTGCGAACGAATTGCGTTCCAGGAACTATTAAGTATAAAAAACGGCAATGGAACCCAATATGTAACGCGTGAGCAAAAACTATTATATTTTGTTGACCATTTTCTGCTGATAGATCAAAATTCGAATATCTGCAAAATCTGATGTGGACTTTTAAAAGCCCATCTTACATAAGTATATTTTAAGCAAAAATTGTCCTATTTGATAAGTATTTTCTCTTGAATTCTCACCATAACGTCTAACTAAGTCGTGAAAATCCTTAATAATATGCACATAGCAACAAAAAATTTATGTGCAAATTAGTGTGTGTATTGTAGGTAATAGTGAGTATAAAGATATTACTCATCGGTGAAATATCGGTGGAGATTCACGATAAAAAATAGTAAATTATACCAGAAATTGCGATCCAAAGATAAGACAATGGCACGTAGGTCGACCTTTGTTGTGCTGAAAATATCCCAAGATACGTGAAGACTATTTGCGAGTATATTATGTTTTATCTAACGTTATTTCGTCATAGTCGTTAAAGTAGCATCACGTGTTTATATTGAGGAAGAGATTTTTAAAATTTTCCAAACGATCGTAAACCCGCGAACGATGGTATTAAAATGGAAATTAAAAAAGTCTATAATAGCGGCACAACAAGATCTGCATATAGAAATATGGTACCTATGACCATTTATTCGACTGTATTATTTGTATTTGTTACCACATTACTACATAATTTGTAATACCCCAGTTAAATCATATATTATGTGTCATTTCCTATGAAGTATGTACTTTTTACGTTTTCTCATTTTTCCGGATCAACTGAAGGAATGCATACCAACTGAAAATAGTAATTACCTAATGAAAGCTTTAAATTTTGCAAACATTCGTCACGTAGTTTATAAAGTTCAAGACATTTGTAAGTTTATAAATACGTCTCGTTGTTTTTTAAACATCGGATAATTAAAGCACTTCTTTGTTTTTCGTACTTCAAAATGGTATGCTGAACGCTATCGTATTGGATACTTTGCTTTGATCTCTTCACAATTATAATTGGCGGGAAAATATGCCTACTTTTATTTTAATTATGACTCTATTACGATACAAAATATTCGGCACTTAATTTAATAGGGTATTTTGCAGCGTCAATTAAAAAATACACACATTATAATTGTCCATACAGCTATCTCTGTATTTGGTGTTGCTTTACTTACTCATTCAATATATATATATTAGATTTTTTGTTTGACATTAAAATCTACACCATTAGAAAGCTAAATCTAGTATAGTATAATGTTATCTGTAATTAACACATATTCAATTAATACGGTATACCTATAAACTATTAAAATAAAAAAATCTTAAGCTAAATTTCAACAATGTAACTCCAGGTATCAAAACTTTGTCATAATTTAGAATTCGCTGCGAAAATCATTCATAATATTATATAAAATAATCCTTATTAATAGGATTTATAAATGCGAAAGTTTGCTTATTTATTTGTTTGTTTGTTTGATTATCTATTTTTTGGTGGTGGAAACGTCGTCATTGACCTTTGGTCTATATTAGGTATCAATATACTACAGATTTAAGCATACTTATATAATACTTTGTATCAATAATTATTAATACAAAGTATTATAATATTACATTTGATTGAAATATATAAATGTGTAATGAATCTTTATTTGATGTAACATTTATTGAATTTCAATTTTAAAATTTCGAATTATGTTAAGCAAATTACGTAATTGTTTTTCAATAAACTGTTAGTAAAATATGTTTTTTACGACAATATCGTTAAACCGTACAAAGATTAGCTTGTTGTAAATAAAAAATACTGAACAACTATTATTTTTAAAATAAATACAACGCACTTACACTAATTACTTCTTTAGAATCAATCAAAATCATTAAAATGGTTATTGTAAACGCATTCAAATACACTTTATTTTTATGACATAGCGGGCTACTGAGCTGGTGGTTCGCCTGGTGGTAAGCGATCAACACCGCCCATGAACATTCGCAAAGGTAGTGGATCTGCGAATGCGGTGCCTGCTTTTATGGGGTAAGAGAAAAGGAAAGGGTTAATGACTGGAAAGAAGGAATGGACTGGGACGGGTGAGGAAAAGTAAATGGACTCCGGCTACCCCAGTCACCGTATGAAACACAGTGGCTTGCCACTATTTCACGCCGGTTTTCTGTGGGGATGTGGTACTTCCCCGATGTTATTTATCAGAAGTCAAATTTAACGTAACTTTTATATTTGCTGTTCACGGTTAAGTTTTTCAAGATATCTAATACTCATGAACTCACATATTCTTCTTCTCCTACACGAAATGTAAATATGGCGTTTGATTCGTGTAAATATAATTTTTACTAGTCAATTAATTAGCAAATGAGATCAGACTATTGACTGCGTGCGTGCCAAAGATCTTATTTAAATATATTACAGAGACTTGGAATATGACGTTTATATTATATCAGATGTTTTAAACAACTGTTCTGCCAATTCTGCTCGTAATAAAATAACTTATGACTTACCTGACTAAATAGACTTATTTATTGTCTGGAACATAAAAATCGTATTTTAAAATACAGTCGTGATCTGGCATTCAAATACATCTCGATCAGACTGAATACATTATCCTGCTAACACCTTGTTCATGATTATAATAAGAACAATGAAACAGATCAGTAAGAGTGATATCAGGCCGCCCCTTAGGGAGACACAGGGCTATGAGTTTACCTAATTAATGTGTGAATTTAACTAAGATTCGGTACAATAATGTTATTCAATGGATTTGGCTTTAGTGTATAACCAGTAGGTGTGATATAGACCAACGTGATGCGCATTGAATATCTATTGATCATTTGAATGTATACGATTAATTAGTGGTTGGTAATTATAGAATGTATGCGATTACATCAACCTACGCTAGGTTACTGGAGACCGTGGTGTTCATGTACAAACCGGATGCATTGAAGTTTGATTCTAATTACGTACCAATCATTGTCATTCATCTACGTTTAGAATTTTGCATTTGTATTTCACACGAGCGACCCGATAGAATCACAAGATATTCCGAATATAATTTATTTCATACCTTCCTTGTGCGAAGAATAGGTGCAATTTGGATAGATGCTTTGCTAACTGTCGATCACTGTTTATTTTGTAATTTGGTTTTAAAACTCACTTCTTATTTTTCCACAGCATTGACGGTACGATTTTTAACTAAACGATATATCGGAGAATACGATCATCAACAAGGTATGTTTTTTTTTAATTTTGTTAATTTATTTTATTTTATTTACTAGCTGCACCCGGCAAACGCTGTTCTGCTTTACTCTTATCATTTAGGGGTATGAAAAATAGATGTTGGCCGATTCTCATAGATACCGGATAAGCACAAAAAATTTCATCAAAATCGGTCAAGACGTTTCGGAGGAGTATGGATGGCAACGAAAACTGAGACACGAGAATTTTATATATTAGATATATTGTAATTATAAGGCCTTTATTTATTTACTTGCCTACACTTGGTTTTTCAAGATATTTTTGTAGTTGGATTTACCTGTGAGAGCATAATTACTGCTAAAAAAATGAAAACCGAAGTGAATTGTTATAAGCCAGAATAAAAATATCAACATGTTTTCTTCAATTCAAGTATTTTATCAACTAACAACTTTTATATTGTAACAGAATAAGAAAATCTTTGTAATTATTCCTTTTTTGACCATCAACGTAAAGTCAAATTTTACCGTTTAACCTTATTTAAAATAAAGCATCAAGTACCTATATTTTATATTTACATATACAATTATACATTAACTTTCTTACTTTAACTTATGGATATTTTAAGGTGAATGGGATCACCTTTGTTTTGTTTAGATTGCAACACAAGACTAACATCGAAATATTTCAATATGTTATTTTGGTTTTCAGAAAGTAAATATAAACACGAGGCGCTTTTGGACGGTGAACCAATTTTATTTGAAATCCTTGACACTTGTCCTAAGGTAAGAAAGTCCAACTCCTTTTACAATGCACTATTTCTATCTATACATGTTTATATATATTTATATCTATATATATATTCTATTTACACATACAAACAGCAGCATATAGCTGACCCTATAACAGTGGTTATTTTTTTCTATTTGTCATTTTGTATGCATCACGTCAAAATCACTGGGAAGATTGTGAGAAAATGTTATATTGCGATAGACCAATATTTATGGTTCATATACTTATAATAATCGTTATAGTAGCTTAGCTATATTGTTTAACAAATAAAAACTATTAGCGGTGATTATCTATACGTTTACATTTGGGGTATTAAAAATAAATTCTAGAATATGTAATTGAATGTGTAATGAGATAGGTCTTAGGATTTTGATAAGTATTTATCTTAAGTGTTAAAATATTATTATGCCTAAAAATTTATAAAGAAAATAATGTTGTAGTTCAAAAGAGGAAGCTGTGGGCGGAAAGATAAGTTTTTAAATAAATGTAAATTGCAATACATCATACGTGCACCAAATTCCTTTGATTTGCTTTGTATTATTATCAAATACAGAACATGATATGAATACATGTTGTTGTTATTTATCTACTCGATTTACTGGGTAAATTTCTACGGACTACAATATGTAGGATTTTTCAGTTGTCAGTCAATATAAACAACATGTGATTAAATTCTTTCCACATTTTCATGAAGGTGGAATTTTGTGCAAATTATTTTATATTCCTTTTTCATTATTTTCTTATTTTCTCATCATAATGCGATGTAAGTGGGTTTAAAACTGAAGCTTGAAAATAAATCGTTTTATTTATAGATATAATGGAAAATTGTGATAAAACTGGGTTTCTTATCTACCTACCTTTATTGTAATAATCCGAGTATCAAGTTTAAAAACAGAGCACTAATTAAGCCTATTATTTTCCTTCCGTTATGGTTTTTGTCTGAGGAAAGGCTGATAAAAATGGGTAATATTGTATTTATTTCTTATAAAACTAATTGTTTATTTCTTATAATACTAGGCTATTCAAATAGATACTGTTTTTCGTTACATTTCCAAATTTTGCTTATAAAAAACAATGCATTAACTTAAACTTATATCTTAGTCGTATTATTTTGCGAGAGCCAGCCCCAGGCCGCAATAATGCTTCGCTGTGACGGACAGAAATTTAGTACAATTTTTTTTAGGTTACTTACCCATTTAAACAGATTAGACTCGGTATTCAAAATATTTGTATTTTATGTATATAAGCATTTAATGGACTTGTAAAATTCTAAATTATGCTTTCATAAACCCACACTGTATATTCAGAAAATGAAAATGAAATTTTCAGAGCGTGGACGAGCTACCGGGAAATGAAATCGCGCAGTGGGCGGACGGACTTTTCCTCGTGTACTCTATAACAGATCGAGAATCTTTCAACTATGTCCGCCGCGCGAAACAAAGCTTGCAGCCCGACGTGCCCTTGACTCTCGTCGGGAACAAAGCCGACATGGTACATCTGCGGCAGGTTAGGAGCGCTGTCATAATAGAAAAGAATAGAAAAACATATAGTCCCAAAAATTATACAAAATTGTAAATCAACACAGATAGGATTCTTATAACTAAATATTTATAAAAATTTCTTGTAACATAATGTAAAAACTATTTTTTCAAATTATAATAATATCAAATATAAAACTATTATCTGTATCGCCTAAACGTTACAGCAGAGGCTGTAACGTTCCATCGGCAACAACGACAACTAAGGAGAGGAGTGACTACATATGAATAATTATATTTTTCTAGATATAACGGACTAAATGATCCAGGAGATATCCACAAAATGAGATAATTTTTATTTCCAGTTTAGTTGTTTGCCAGTCAATAAAAATATTATGCCATCAAATCACCATGTTTACTTTAACAATGGGCAGTCTAGTGTTGAAAGCATTTTAAATGGATGCTTGCGCGTGTAGTCGTTAGAAATATTACGGAGTATGACATGAAATGGTGTTTGAATTACGAAATATTGAAATACGAGGCATATTTTTAATGCTTAGCCGAAATTAACTACCTACTTTGTATCACTTATATTTCGTACTAATTGAGTGGCTTCTATAACAGATTTGAAAATCTAAATGTAGAAGCTATATTTTTCAAGATTAATAACTTCTTATTACTTTAGATTTAATAAGGTCTAATAACTCAAAATAAAATGAAAAAACACTGACTTTTATTTTCGCATATTTCACACAAAGCGACGCCATCATTACTCTTTACATAGAAGTTGTATAGTAACCCATTGACACAGCGCAACCGGGTCGTCAGTATTGGCAGATTTTCTAAAAAATGGATATGATTTAATCCTCAATATTTATTTCATGAATCTACAAAAGTTATTTAAGCTGCTTACGAGCGAGAGCACCAGTGAAATCTATACATAGTGATGTTTAATACCTTCGCAATTCAACTATTTCGTAGAACCCGAAATTATAAAATGTATTTTTCGAATAGCGTAAGATGAAATATATCTAAAATCATATAAATAAACATTACATTCTATACGAATTATTTAATATTCGTATTAGGTTATTGTTGAACAATATAATATATCTGTTATTTTAGTACGTAACGTTTCGTAGAACGCAATAAATATATTAAGTTTATCTTTCAGGTCAGTCCAGAAGAGGGAGAAATTCTTGCGAAGGACTTTGAATGCAGTTTCGCAGAGGTTGCCGCGGCTGAGCAAGTCAATCAAGTAGGCGAGGTATTTCATGAGCTTTGCCGGGAAGTTCTTACTCATAGAAGACGAGCAAAACATAGCCTTTTGGATAGAATGTTAGGGACCAAAACCGCTTATCGAGTCTATTCGCGCGGGAAAAGTGACAGCGCCCTACCCAAAGATTAATTTGATCGCGTGTTTTTAACTTCAACGTATTGGAAGAAAATGTACGGTGTCGTTGAAGACTGATATAATATTATGATTGTTGTTGTGGCCACATGTTGACTCTCGTAATCAAAAACTTTCTCCATGTAAACACCATGTGCAAATACTTTGTATGGTTAATTTATGTAACTAGCTTAAATTTCAACGAGTTAATAGCAAGATTTAACACTCACTCGTAGAAGAAACTATTACATACCAACATTTTAGATAAAAAAGACGTATATTATTATGTGGGACTTTATGTGGTATATGCGTTTAATAATAAATACGAAATAGAATATAAATATATACATTACATTTTTATCGAATATTACAAACATAAAATCGTTTACCGGTTTTAAAATAAAAGCACAGAAAAATGAAACGAATGTGATAACGAATGACGTTACATGCTAATTGCATTTTGTAGTTATTAGCATTATTCTTTTAGTTATTTTCGTCACGTTTAACTGCATTGATTGTTATATATTGTATAAACTATGTAATAGTAAATGAATACTGTAAATTAGTTATTAAATACATTACTTATACTGTGTCTGTTATTGTATGTTACATACCAAATCAGTATTGTTACTGCATTGGTGTATAGATGCGAATAAATGATATGTGTGTGACCAAAATACGCAATCACAGCCCTATTCATTTATCCACGGGGTTCCTTGAATAATAACTAGAATAGAGTGCGTTTGTTTCGGCTAAAAAGCTTTTAGATGTGTGAGATTTGTTGATCAAGTTCATTGTGAAATGTAAAATGTGAATATTTGATATTTATAATGACTTAGTTGATAATTGAAATAATATAATAAACCTATTATCCCAAATTGATCGTTTTATTGGACGCATCCTATTGTTTACACTAAAAAAAAACTGATTCAAAACATTTTATTAACAACAATAAAATATAATGAACTGCGATTAAAAAATGACTAGCTTTGACAAAAGGCAACCCCAGAGTCAGATAAAGAAAGGGTAATCTATAAGTGGCCCCAAGTTAAAATAAAAGCGCCTCCCTTCACAGCGGGGTGCACTCTGGCGCCGACCAATGGGGGCCCAATTTTGATTTGCGTTACAGATTTGACAGTTGTCATTATGCTAGATTCAAAGATGGCACCGCTTTAAGTGTCTGTTTTTATTATTATTATTCAGTTCTGAATTGATAGGGTGTCATACTATACTTTTAAAAGGAATTCAATGTTAAAATGAACATTAACTGTTGTTGTGCTTATTTTATATAAATACAGATATGTTTCTTCATTCGTAGGAAGTCGGTAATTAAGCTTTCTGAGTGTAGCAAATATACATATTGTATCCTTGCTATTGTTTTAAAGCTAAAATCGGAATAAAAGCTGAAGTTATATGCTATAAAATAAAAATGCGAAGTACGTAACGTACTTTCATTTATATCGAAATATTTATTAACAGTTTGATACATTTATCATTTTATATAGGTTTAAAAAGTGCTCGAGCTTAAAATCGAAGGTAAAAAACGGAGAGTAGTTAACGGATAGATGTGAATAAAGTGCACGTGGGAATGTATAACATATATTTTTAGATACTTTTTAAATACTCCTCGCTATTTCTACTGCTAATATAGCTAAGTTTTGTAAGATGTAGAGTTATTACATAAATACAGACGATCTTATTGGATGGAAAAGAAAAAGTTATTCCATAAAAGATAGAGTTATTGCTCCAATGATACAGAAGACCTGATTGTTTTGAAAATATAGAGTCATCACACCAATTCAATAGAAAAACTGCATTGAGTTCAATTGAGTAGAAAATATTGAGTTATTCCAAAACATGCTCCATAAAACTGTTTGATTTCAATTTACGTAAGAATTTATAATTTGTGGGATTAAAAACATGTTACATGTAGCATCACTATATTGAATAGTACCTAGTTGATTTATTTATATTTGAAATGGAAATGTTTACTTTAAGTGACAGTTAGTCTTATCTAGGTTAATAGAACGAAATAAAAAGATATATTATATAACAAGATTGATAAAAAAGTATAAAAGTATTATTGATGTAGCTATATTATGTATAGATATATATCTGTCTATTTTGCCAGATAAAAAAAAATCTTGAGGTGCCTTTATGATATGGACACAACTTCGATTTTTAGTCAAGAAAACATAATGCACAGAGGTTATTTTTTAATCAAGTAACTAACACCGCTTTTAATTCAAGAACCTCTGAACATTAGGACAAAAAAATATTAATTATATTATAATTGAAATATATTTATTCTATGATAAGAAAAAAAAATATTTGAAATTTATTCGTAATGTATAATTTATAAAGAAGGAATTTATTAGCCTGTATCAATAATATGTGCTTAATATTTTCAATAGCATCCATATCAATCCATATCATATGAAAATATTTAAACATAATGTTAAAGTTAAATTGTCATAATACCATTAATATCCCTTTAAACAACTCAATACAGACAGACAAAGGTATCATGAATATATACTCAAAATACATATCCAAAAACCTTCACGAAAACAAAAGAATTATCACCGTAAAGGAACACAAACAAATAATAGACATTTCCGTGAAAGCAAATAATTAAGACCGATCAAATTATTCAACAGCTTCGCAGGAATTTTGCAAAATCATTCATAAATTGTCGACGGCAATTCGAAACATAACATTGATCCTCATACGCGGGAGCTCTTATCTTGTATACACATGTGTTCCATTGTATTTCCATTCCAGCTGTATGTAATTCCACGTTTGGCGCTTGCGTTAAATAACTCGCAAAGGAAATTATGTGTAGTGTGTTTATATTTCATCGAACTGATTGGCTCTATAGGTGGCTGCTATTAGTTTACGGCAGCTACGTACCCCACAATTGCACCCCTATCGCTGTAGTGCGTGTCGGTTCTGCGCCGGATTCACTTCGTCTCCAGCCTCCTGTCCGACAATTACGTGTTCGCGGCAATATAATACCAACAAACTTTCGAGTGAAAATATAGTGATATAAAGTGTTTACGGTTTGTGTGCAGGTGAGTTACATCCCTTTGAAACGCTGTTAAGCTATTGATTTCTCTGCAGTTTATTGCCTTTGCGAAAGTATTAAAAAAATTTGGTGAAGCGATGTGTTTATAATTTGTGATTATAGTTAATAGTTTTTTAAAATTAATTTAATAAAACAAAGTGGTGAAATAAATATTTATAAGTACATAAAATTACAGTTAATGCATATTAAAAATTACTGATCTTTCTAGCTATTTCTTTTGGGAATATATTTATTGAGTAGATAATTGATGCTACACGTGAATACATAATATATCCTATCCTTATTCACGTACATGTACTACTAATACTTCCTTTTTGCAAATAATTTAAAATAATATTTACCTAATTATCTTTCTATCCTACGAGTTCGCAGTGCTATTAAAGTTTTCTTAACTCTTCCACATTAAACTAAACACTAAATATAAATGTAAAACTATGCAGTGAGGCTTATTTTAAAATGTTCTGTGCAATATAATATTTGTATTGATTCTGTGCAAAATATACACGACGGCATTTGTTTTTATTAACTGTACAAAAGCGTTGTAAACAAAATACTAAATTTCTATTCTAAAGTTTATATGGACTTTTGGCCGTGTTATAAACATGTGATGGTTTATTTAACATAAAATAACTTTAACATGACTTGAATTTGATATTACATCAATTTAGATTATTAATGCATTTATAGATTATATAGAAATACATATATAAGCTGTGTGTGAAAACAAATATGTTACGTACTAAATATAAAACCGTTAAAAGCTTTCAATTTTTGTTTTACAACATATTTAAAACATCGTTATAGTTAAATATTCTGTGATGTTAAATATTCAATGTTTTTCTATACTGAGCGTTATTGTTTTTTTTTATGTTCATAAGTGATTGACATATAATTTCGTGTGTCTACGCGTCGTTGTGGTAGGTCGTAGCTGGCGTAGCTCCGATGTCAACAGCACTCAAACGATGCGGGTTAGACAGTTTTTTATAACAAACTATTTTTAACAAAAATTCAAATCGCTTCATAAACCTTCCGTTTAAATTTTTTTTTATTTGTTTGTTTTTCATTTTTTAGCGTGAAATTTTAGTGTAATTTGGGGACATGATTTTTTTGTTACGAACCTCGTAAGACCCCAATAAACAATATATTTTACATTTTACTCTTATCCTTTTTTCAAGTGAATTTTGTTCGATGATTTAAAAAAATAATGTAAGCAATATACCACCCCCATAAGAATCCTTATATATATCTTCGTGATTTTATTAAACAAAATAAATTCAGTTCAAGAAAGCTTGCAAAACTATGTACATGATTCGGTTTAACATTGAAAAGGATAAATAAATAGATTAAAATGAATGAAAAAATTATGCCGTTTTATGTTAAAAATAATGCTTTAATTGTATCGCATATGAAACACTGTAAAAGATTACAAGTGTACAAAGGGATTCAAGATTTAGTAAGTTTTACTGTCCAAATATATAAACAAAGTTTTAAAACTCTACTTAACATATAAATGCTTCGGAAGATTGTTATCGATTTAAGAAAATACATCCGTCACTCCTTAAACTCACAGCAGCAACAGTTATTTATTCATATAATAATAATAATAGTTATCCAAAAATTCCTACATAAATGACTAATATGTAACGTACAGCGTTATAAAAAATCATTATAAATCCTTTCATATATTCATGGGTTTATTTATCACGACTATCTATGGTATATATAATAACTACTTATCCCTGCTTCAGGCGAGTTGAAAATTAATATAGAAATAGCCTATTTTACTCTTTAAAGATGATGTTTTCAAACGGTTAAAATTATTTAACATTAGTTTATTTGTTTCAATTGGGGGAGGTAGCCTTAAGGAGGGAAATACCACCAGATTCTAAAGTAGGATTAAACGATAATATATAATTCCCTTATCGAACACAAAATTAATCAATCGGGAATTGAGAACCTGTCTCGTTTTTGGTAACATCCACTTCAGTTAAATCATTGTCGCACATACCATCCTCTCGTACTAATATTATAAATGCGAAAGTTTGTAAGGATGTGTGTATCTTTGTAAAAAAACTAATGAACCGATTGCAATGAAATTTAAATATAGTGAATTTGCAATATTTAAAAATAAAAAATAAAACAAAAAAAGTTTACTCGATCTAAAATCCGCTATATATTTAATTTCCACAAATTCAGTAAATATACCGTAGACGAATGTTATGTTATACATATACAGGCGCTATTCAAACAAGTGGAATGTGTTCATTTTATTGGTCGACGAGAGGAATTAGATATATTGCATCAATTTAATAACACGTACGCATATAATATTTATGAATCCTAAAATCATATTTCTATTGGTATTAACTACTTTATCAGTGGCGTTAAATTAATTTAAAATTAAAATCGATAATGGCTCCCGGTGTTAATGTTATAAATTAATTTTCACTTACTTGTGTGTTAACTCGTAAAATTTTCACCATTTAATGTGTTTCGGATACGGCTAGTAAGAGTTGATATTTGTTGCAGTTGCAGTTAGTTTTCTGATTAATCTTGTTGATATATTTAGTTTCGTTTCTACTAAAATCATATTTTTGTATCTCAACTAGGTAAGCAAACTTTTGTAATTAACGCTTGTTTTTGTTTCCATTGTGGGAAAAATGCAAATCAATATTACGATTTAATGAAAATCGGAGTTAGTTAGAATTTTCAATGCTATAAAACTAAAAATTAAATCGGAGTTAGTTGTTTCCTGTTACCTAAGAGGATAAATAAGTAATTAATTAATATTATTTTATATCAATATAATTTCAAATAAAAAATTACTCAATTCAAATTGAGTAATTTTTTATTTAAAACTCAACATATGAAATGTGTTTTTACATATATAAGAATACACTTCGGATGAGAAATAACGTGTATTTAAGGTAAAATAAAGTATTTTAATACATAAAAATAAATAAATCGGAAAAAAACACCAAAACGGTTGTCAACTAGGCTAAGAAAAAACAATTCTAAGTGTTAGAACTCGTATTTTCTGAGATTCGACCGTTTAACCAAACAAAACACTCTACTCTTACTCTTCAGTTTTATAATAGTACACACGTATTGGAAATACACGGAATAAGTTATTAATCAGTAAGCAGTAAGCGTAATAATTGATACTCGTCGTGTACAACAGTAGTCTGTCTAGGATCTCGTGCATACCTATATAATTTCACGTCTGCGAATTTTGGGTATATTTGGATGTAAACGGTTATTTTTATACATATGTCTAAAACGTACAACTTCATAAAACTAATTATATTTTGATTTTATGAAATGAAATAACAAGTTAAGTTGTTAGTTAAAGACATTCAGTCAACCACCGGGAAAATTCAATAATTATATTCTATTCTATTCAGCTATACAGTTTGATAAAAAGTTTTTTTCAATTAATATACATAAATATCAAAATCAAAATAATTTCATGAAAAAGTCATTTGTTTTGAAACACAATCTTTTTTTAAATTATTTATTTTGTCTATCGTTCGATGACACATCTGCTTTCATATAGGTACCGGTCCCCCATTTAAAGGTTAGCGCGTACCTATAATGCTTTTTGACATATTAACGTTACCAATGTAATCATTAGTATAATATATTATAATTTGGATAATTATAATACCACTCCTAGCATTAAAACAAATAATAACCAGTAAAATTTGTTACTACGTGGTATCATACTAAAATCACAGTTATTTAACTAAAATATTCAAGCTAATATAAGTATTTAAGGAATCCTAATAAACCATTTGTTTTCGTAGATGTGTGTAGAACCCTAAATAAATTAAATTCCATAATGACCTCTGTTAATTGTAGGTATAATATATTATTTAATCTAGCGATTCTAGATAATAATATTTGAATACAAAAGCTATAACGTTAACAACAATATAGGACCACATTACCAAATAAAAAAAGCATAACAAAAGTGCTCGGATATGTGAAAAACATATTGCCTTCGAGAATTTTTTGCATCTCAATTTTAAAAGCAAGAAGCTACCGACTTTCCGATGTTATTATTGAAGTTGCCTTTGTTGACAACCCTCCGCTGAGCACCGGGCCCATTGGAACCCGGCCGGTTCATCCGCACTATTGTCCGTCTCTACTTACTGGGATTATCCTCGGATAATTACCTGTTTTGCGAAACTAAATAATTACATCACAAAAAATGCAATTTTTACATCTAAATGACCGACAAACAAACAATGAGTGCGAAGTCCATTGCTACTGTGGATGCATTGTTCTGTTTACGCAAACCTAATGCTCAACAACTTGTAATTATTATATGTAATTTCTTCGAATTTTATCATCCCATGATCTTTTGGTTACGGGTGATTATTTCATATAGTCTTATTCATGTTTTATAATTTTAAAAATTTCGAATCGTATAATTCTCTCCTCTCACATTTTTTTTTCTTTCACGCGAAAACCACTGAATTCACATTGATGTATCTTATGTACCAGATTAACACATTACATAAGGAAATACTTGCTTAAGACGGGCACAGCATGCGACACATTTTACTAAATGTGTCGCATGCTGTGCCCGCTGATATATATATATTATTATGTTATCTATGGTAGTATATAAAGTGACTGTCATTTTTAAATTTACTGTCCTACATTTTTTAGTACAAAGATTTTCACAAATACTCAATTGTTAGATTGGCGCTTTAAATAGCTACGTGTTCGTCGAAGGGCACTCGACGTAAAAGCCGTTTAGTTTAACAAGCATTGGGGAACAATAAGAATAATTAATAAAAAATAAGTAGTGCTTCGCTTTATGCCCAAAAAGATGTTAGTTGAAATAAACAATAGTGCTTTATTTCTTACATTTGTTGCAATTATTTGCGATTCTTTACTTTTTCTTTTACTTCATGAATGAATTTGAAGGGCCCTTGTAAAACCACAAGTGACTATCCAGCACTTGAGGGTTAAATTCGCACGTAGCAGTGTGAGAAAATTGGTTTATACTAATATCGTAAAAAATGGCGAACAGTTTTAATTCCATTATATTCTATAAATGGATGAAGAAATATTTTAAAATATGAGTGAAATAAAAAAAAGGATTATAAGATAAGAACACCTTATATTAATCGATTATAGATATGTAATGATACTTTATCTCATTGAAAGTTAAATATTACATAATTATTAAATATGGGATGAAAGTAATAATAATTCTGCGAATGATCAGAGCTAAAGCTATAACAAAGAACTTACCAATGCATAACGCGCATTTTATTAAATGAGTTTATAACGACAAATGTTATGTTGCACAAAATTAAATATTACTTACATTAATTGGTGATATTATGATGATAAGATTTTTTAAATTAATTTAAAAACTAACTTAATAATCACTCATATTAAAATATGAGTGATAATTAAGACCTATTTGAATGTAGTTAAAGTTAGTTGTCTGGATATAAGTAGTGTTATTATGAATTTAAGCGTCTTTTATTTTTTCCTTCTATTTCAGGGCTTCCCTGAGGCAAAATGCACGCGATCCCAAGCACGTCCAGTAAGTATATATTCTTTATTTATGTATATTTAGTAGAACCATTTGCTATGTATAACTCATCTATTACTTATCCCAATTATTGAAATGAATTCGTATTTAAAATTGAATCAAAAATAAATGCTGCCTTGTTGATCAATGATCAATGATAAATTGGTTAGATAATTAGTGGGAATTGTGGAGTGTTGAGATGACGTGTTACAGCTAATTTGGGCTTTGAAACAAAATGCAGTTCCCACGCGTGCATCCACGCATCTGCCTCCGTTCGCACCCGTCATCCCCGCGAATTATAATGATAACGATACTAGTCAATTACAACATTATTAGTTCAACGAATGCTTTTTAATACTGCCCATTATCGTTATGTGCTTTGTCTATTTCTGGTTTGTTTAGCGATGATTACAAATGAAAATGGATGGTACTTCAAAACATATATGAACATTATTTGAAAGTTTGCGTAGGTCGTGTTCTATATGTTGATGTTGTGATTGTGAGTTTCGTTCAAGAGTGATTTGTCGATGAAGACATCTTATGACGAATAAGCTTACGTATATAATTTTGTTGTTATAGAAAAGTTGGGTATAAAATGGCCATGTGCAATTCAGTGAATACTAAATATCGCACTAATGTTACAAATGTGAAAGTTTGTTTGTTTGGATGTTTGTCCGTCAATAACGCTGCAACTGCTCAAAGGATTTTGATAAAATTTGGTAAAACACAGGGTATGAGCTGACTTGGGTTATAGGACACTTTCTTTCCCGATTAAATGCTCTTTTGGTATATAAAAAGAATCTTGAAATCCGTCTAGTCTAGTATATTATAAAGATAGTATCTTCTGTATACAATATACATTTCTTCTGTGCGTATGTTTTTACTGAACTCTTACTGGTTTTTTAGTGGCTTGATTTGAGAATTAAATATTTAAGTTTGAGATAAGGAAGTTTTTTAAAGCTTTCAATTAACAATTAACAAAGCAATTACATTCACAATTAACAAAGCATGGAAATAATGAACTTACCACAAGAAAAATAAATACTCAGTACGAAGACAAAATATTGCTGCAATGAAAGCTTGATTCTGTTCCACGAAATCAATACGTTTAATTGCCGTAAATTATATGTTCTGAAACAAATTCCTATCGAAATGTTGTTCTCGTTAATAAAGCAGATATTTCTCAATTATAACAGAACATTGGCTGGCGTACAGATATGAAATTATTTGATTAATTACAATGTTTTCAAGTACTACATTCATTCCTAGAAAGGACGGTGTTTCTTATACCTTAGCGATTTATTACTTCTTTGCGCTAGAAGGTTTGGTTTAGTTTATAAGGAAAGTTATTTAAATATTTTTTCGAGTGTTACTTTGCTTTCTCTCTTTTCTTTCCCTTACTTTTAATTGTTACTTTCTTTTTTGTTTTTTATTGCTCTAATTAGTTTATTGGTATCATGTGTATTTCAGTGATTTTAAATGATTTCTATAAGTGATAACAAAGGAGTGTATTATTTTAGTTATATTGATAATATATAGTTGTACATATTTATGGGTAGGGTAGGGTTTTAAAGGAGTGCATTTAGTTCTTAATTTTTTATATTTACTTGATGTCATTTCTTTAATGTAATACCCGTTGGTGAACCTAAAATAAATAAAAAATACAAGAAGTATTTATAAGTATTTATTTAAAACAATATTCACACATACACACTTATAAAATTGACAATTTATAACAATTACAATTTAGTTAGTATAAAAAACTAAAACAAAAAATAAAACTAAAATAAATAAAAATATACAAGAAGTATTTATTTAAAACAATATTCACACATACACACACTTTTAAAATTGACAATTTATAACAATTACAATTTAGTTAGTATAAAAACTAAAACAAAAAATGGCTAAATAATTAAAAACCAACCGATGTCGTTATCAGTCGATTAATAGTATCTTGTTAAGTGTTTGAACCCTATGTACGAGTCACGCAATACTGGTCACAGGTGACAGGTCGCACGTTAGGGTTGATAATATCGTCCAAAAGGGATGAAATGTTCCAACCGCATCCGGCGCTGTATGCTCATAATAAAACAATAGATGTTCTCTTTCCGATCCCTTTTACATATCAAGAAGAAATATAATAAACACATTTAATGAACTTAATAACAATGCCCGATTATTACATTTATAAAACAGATTACCCGGTAAAATTTTGTATCACCTACCTATATGTGTTTGTGAATAATATAGTCGAAACTAAATAGGAACATGAAGTATTACAACTGTTGAATAAAGTAAATGAAATACGCATTAAAAGTTATGTATATGTATATGTAAATTACAGCTGTCCCATATTGTGCTGAACGTAGGTAGAATTGCATTTCTATTGTGGAAACGTGTCTATTTGTTCCGATGCTACCCTGTTTGTGATGTATCTGCGTGTAAATAAATCCTTTAATTTGGCATATTCAGTATCTTCAAAACTACATTTTCAATGTATTTGGTATGATCATATATCAATAATTAGTCGCCGTTTATGAGGCTAATATATTGCATTGTTTCAATACACACTGTACTATAATAATTATTAAGTAGATACTTACATCGGATTCTGAGACATCGATACCATTGAAACATTACACAACATTTCATAGAGTTAATATACCTAATATAAATCCAATATTTTCACATGTCTGCCCAGTTTTGTCTTGGAACCTGTCATTACCTCAAGTTGTATAGAGACGTTAAAATTCCCAAGCCCCACTTCTTGGCTTTTATCTCATTGTCTATACTTATTCAGAAGTCTCGTGGTTTTTTTGCCATCATCATATATTTGACACCGCGTTTCCTGTTCCGCAAGTGTAGGCATTCATGTGCACCGTTTTATTCGGTATGTCTTATTGAATGGAAATGCCTTTGTGCCTTTTCGACTGGGGTTGCGTTTGGAGGTGTATTAATAAAAACGTTATTATCTCTTGATCTCTTTCTGCTAAACGGTCTGTTTTGTGCCGTGGGATACGGCCTTAGCGATTCCAATTCAAATGATGAAAGATGTTCTGTGATTGATAAATAGATATATTATTTAGTATGTAATATTTTCTGATAACTATTTGTTTTTTGTACACCGTTAGAATTATTGTTAGTTTTTGAATGATTTACTCAATTTTTTTATTACAGCGGTGAACTTAGTTACTTTAATTAATTGTTCAAATGCTTATAATTCATGTAAGTAGATAAAGAGAAACTGTAGATGAAATCGTTGTCTTCAATTTCATTTTCATTTCCATCAACGCTTAAAGCCTATTTTAAACTACACTATACTATTGTTCTTTATAGTATAGTGAATAAGGTTAGTGTATAGGAAGCCAATAAAATATAGTTCAATACAGTGTGAGCTTGCCAACAACAAATGCGCGATTTTGTGATGCTATGAGTTATAGATCTAATAGATGCTATATTGTAGAAAGCGTAGTCTGTAAGCCGCTTACAGGAAATAATGTTGATATATTTTATATTCTATCACTAAGTTTTACTTTAAAATCATATCTTAACAGAAAGGCAATTACAGCAAAGGCGTGAATGTGGTTGTTAAATATCGGGTGGAGTTACCCTTCGAGAGGGCGGAGTTTCCCGCACCGGGCCCAATACAATTTCTTTTCGTTTCAAAGTTGACTACCAAGTTGTAATTGTCACACTTTTGTATGTCTGATTTATGACTTGGCTAGGCGCCTATAAGGTTTTAGTAAATAATAAAATTGTTTATTTATAACTGCAGAGAAATATTTATCCATATTATGTATCTACTATGTCTAGTGTATACGTTTCCATATAAATTATAGTCAATATGTAATTTCAGTATAAAGTTTTGAAGTATTTAAGCGGCTTTTAAATGTTAACATAAATACATGTTATGTAGGTATAAGCCGAAAGGTTTTTGAAATGCAGTTGATTTTCACAGATGAGTAATTTTTAACGGAAGGTCGTCAGTGGATTTCGGTCAAAGAATTTGTTGTCTGTCCTCATTGAGCTTTAACCGATACATTTACTTTTTGAAAACAAATACCATCGTATTGCGAATGATGTTTATTGATATTTATTAATCTCAACGTTTCGAGCATCAAAGCCTGTGTAACCGCAAATATTTATAATGCTATATTAAATATTGAAATTATATTACCTATCCACTAGTAGCTAGTTAAACTGGAAAATTGTTATTCTGATTTTTATCCATTAAGCTCATATTATGGTTCGATGAATGGTATTATTTTGCAACAAGTGGTTATAGCTATAGCTGGATGAGCCTGATAAGAGGTTATTTTACGTGATGCGGTGCAATTCAAACAGTTTCATTTACGTCGATTTGTACGCGGTTTCTTCTGCCATATCAGCAAAAGCTTAGGTACATATAACGTTTAGATGTAAATTTCCCCTGTTTTGTTGCAGACCGAATATTATTCGACGTGCCTTGCGTTGTTTGCAAGGACCACTCCTCGGGTAAACATTATGGTGTGTTTGCTTGCGATGGTTGTGCTGGCTTCTTCAAAAGATCAGTGAGAAGAGACCGTCAATACGCTTGTAAAGCTCGAACGCCCGGCCTTTGTCTCGTCGATAAAGCTCACAGAAATCAGTGTCGTGCTTGTCGTCTGTCAAAGTGTCTCAACGCCGGCATGAACAAAGATGGTGCATACTAATCTTAATTATTACCAACAAAAGGACCAGTTTATTGAAACACTTCGAAGTTTATTTAAATATTTTTTCTTTGGTTACAGCTGTTCAACACGAACGTGGGCCTAGAAACTCAACAATTCGAAGGCAAATGGCGTATTACTTGCGTGACCCAGCGCTGCCTTCTTCGGATGTGGGACTTCCTCCGCCCCCGCCTCCGCCCTTAGATTTAGCGTTGAACAAACAACCGTCCGTTACTACTATCTTGCCACCGCCACCGCCGCCACCGATACCTACTGCTATGATTCCGTTATATAATCCCTATGGCACTCTCTACAGTGGCATCTCTGCATGGCCTACACCGCAACCTCCTCTCGTATTAAGGGTGCCATCTCCACCTCCCATTACACTACCTTCGATGTCACCGGAAGCTTTAAGAGAAGCAGGCGCAAAAATAGTTTTCTTGAACGTCAACTGGGCTAGATATGTCCCTGGTTTTGAGAGTCTGTCAATTTCCGATAGAACAATTCTTTTGGAAGAATCGTGGAAAGATCTTTTCATATTGGGTTTGACGCAATTAATAGAACCCATTAACTTAAGAGCTCTTATAGGCCCAAGCCATACGTTTAATATGGTGGCAATCGATGAATTTCAAATAATCCTAAACGATTTATATAGAATCCATCCAGATGGTAATGAATATTCTTGCTTTCGAGCAATTACTCTCTTTAATTATAATTATCTAGTCGCTCAAAGGACACGGCAATTCGAAGATTTAGCTGCCATATCATCACTTTCAAGCTTTTACCAGTTCTCCATGCAGCAGGTAAATTTTAATACTAGCATACAACCATATAACATAGTAATCATAACTTTTAACAAACTTACTATTAATTGATTTGTGGATTCACTTTTGATAATAATAATTGAAATATCTAATTTGTTACAGTACGAGATGAGGATAAACCCATTAGACTTGAACCGGCTTAATAACTTTATGCACATCTTGGTCAAAATGAAAACAGTGGAGACCAACATCATCGAAGACTTGTTCCTTCGTGCCACAATTGGGCATATTTCTGTTGAAAAACTGATCAGCGAGATGTATACTACGAAAAAGGAACTATTGATTTTCTAGAGTAGTGGACCATTTTGGTACTTGGATGAAGAGGGGCGTGCTTAGTGTATCAGCCCCATAAAGTGCCAAATAGTTACATGATGAGATGTAACTAGCCTTTTAATATAATATACATGTGAAAAGTGATCTCTGTGTATTCTATACAGACAATTAACTGGAAAGGGAACTAATAAAAGCAAGCAACTGTTTGTTACTCTTACGTGAGGGATATCACCTAAGAAGAATTAGCGAAATGATTTATCGTGAAATGTAAAGTTAAATCCAAAATGTAAAATACATAATCGTATTATTTGATTTCAACCCCATTAAGCGAGTAATGAAACTACCAGTTAAAAGAAGCTAATGGTGTAAAACAATTTTTAAAGTCGAAGTGGTAGTTTCGGGGTGAAAGAAACAAAAAAAAAACTTTCCTATTTGTAATATAAAGTTTACATAGCATATATAGTAAAGATGTAGGTACGTAACTACTTCTCGGTGATCATGATACGCCCTTAAAACAACGTATGTCATCAATTCATAGCGTAAATAAATGTGCTTGCTTATTTCAAATAACCACACATTGGTTGTAATCATAAACTTACATTAAAACGCAGCCAATATAAAAAATATGTTATAGGAATTATATTATCGTAGGTAATCAAAAATATATATTCTTTTCAATAAACTAAGGTATTATCTAGTCAATAACAATTGTATTAAAAGTTATATTGATTAATTATATGTCTAGTATCGACGCATTTTATCAAATTTCTCGTCGCACATTCATTATAAATTATTATTTATTAAAGGATGAAATATGATGTAAGTCTCTCGCTTAGTATTGACATTAAAATCCTATTGTTATTGTTATTTGTTGTAAGAAATAATTGTAAATAGATGTTAAGATATTGGTTGAATACTACGACCCTACCCTTGTAAAATAGATGTCTTTTTGTAAATTATGAAGACATAAATAATACGCTGTTTGTATGGTACTTAAAAAATAGTAGACGTAGATGAATTATTGTAGGTATGTGTCAATTAACTAGCAGTTATGTAGTATTAAGTATCATAATTAATTGCCGAATTAATTGTTATAATGTTAAAATTCTACAAAATCAGAGTTCGTGAAATCTGAAATTATATTTTAATGTAATAAAATAAATTAGCATCACATTTACAACATACCTTTTAATCAAACGTTCAGTGAGTACTTCATCACAAATTCAATATTTCCCAATTTTCAAAGAAATTCCAACAGACTATGGGAAATTCATTCCTGATCATCTTTAATATGTAATGTACTTATTATAATGACTATTAAATTATAAATGGGATTTGTTCGCTTTTTGAAAGCAGGATTATTATTTTAGTGAAAATATTCCAGTGTTTTTGTGTTATCAATGTTCCAATTACATTCCAATAAATGTTACTCAGCAAATATTTGTTTTATTTGTGAATATACCGTATAACTAACGTTTTGTTAGGTAAAAAACTATAGTATGTGCTAACTTACTAGCATAAAAGTACATTAGCTATTACATAGTATTAGATTATCTGATATTACCATTGTCTATAGTATCTAGACATCCATAATATGTAGACTAGCTTAATCTCGCGTCTTCACTTGCGTTAATTGTGCTTATTCTCTGTGCCCAATTAATCTGATCGTCTATTTTTGCGCGTAAAAATAATAAGCATAGTTGCAAATTCGCGTTTATAATTTAAATAGGAATTAGTAGTAGAAAATCGAATAATTCTGTACATTGCAGATATAAGAACATCATTTTGGAGGCCACTCTAAAATAAATGAACCCTCATTTACAATTATACACTACAAAATTAAAACATTGTAATGTATGTTATGTCTTAATATGTAAGGTTAATTAAAAATGATTGTGTATCTACCTATGTAATTATTCAACTAGTTATAGGCATATTATGGCCAGTGCCAATTTTCACTAGATTGTTTTACAGTGTACAAACTATGGCGTTTGTATATCCTACGACATAAAATGACCATAAATGACATTCCAGCAAATTAAAATTGGGACAAATTGAGAAATAACTATAATGCTACCCAATAAAGGGGGCACGCAAGCTCGGGAGAGCATACGTCTGTATCGATTAATAAGGAAATTCTGAAAGTTACTCAAAAATACATATAAAATGTTGGCCAGTCTAATATTATAAATTTTAAACATGAATTTAAATACCATACCGCTCGTATAAAAACTACTAATGAAACTTATACGATACATGTATAGATGTTATTTGCATTACCTAGCGTTGCGTAAATAACGGTCGTCTAAATTATTTTTTACAATGCGATATATATTTTGAAATGATGGATTTGTTTTAAACCTTATTTACCTAATCCATAATAACAAAAACATTACATACTATATACTTATTTATACTATATACTTAAAAGAAATTAATAATACCTAAAGAATTGTGTAAATTTGTAACCTAGAAATATCTATGTAAAAGTCTATGAAAAAATTAAATAAATTTTTATATGTGGTAGTCGAGCACGCTTCGGCACGAATTGGGCCAGCTCGCACCGGGGAAGTTCCACACCCCCACAGAAGACCGGCGTGAAATAGCATTCTGCTGTGTTTCGTTCGGTGAGTGGGGGGGCCGGAGGCCCATATCTTTTTCCTTATCCTTCCCAGTCCTTTCCTTTATTCCTCTCCCCAATCCTTTCTTATTCCCTTCCCAAAAAGTCGGCGATCCATTTGTAGAGGCATTAGGTCTGCAATGGACCTCATGCCTCTATAAATGTTCATGGGCGGTGGTAGTGCTTACCATGAGACGACCCACCAGCCCCATTGCCGACTGTGAAATTAAAAAAAAAAAAAATTGTAATCATCAAAAGGGTACACGGAGCCTAATATATTTAATAATCAAGAGAAAGTGCTACGGCAAAATATTAAAAGTATATATAGAAATTCTAAAATTTATTAAACGTGCATACTAAACATGTAAAATAACATAAACAGAAATACGTCTACTAGGTACACGATAATTATTTTGCCTTTATTAAGACTCCTTTTTTCGTTGACATCGCTAAATAAAGCTATAGGATCATCAGATCTTCTGCCCTGACATGTGTGCATCGTCCATATTGTGTGTAAATCCCCGATTAATCTACAACTTTTATAAGCTTTTGTTCACTCCCTTTCAACATTTTTTTATATCACCCCGATTTTGTAACAATGATATCACTGCGATCATTCTATTTGTCACTTTATGTAGTCTATTTAAAAGCGATTTTAAAATATATGCATGTATTTGTAAAGTCGCGGGAATTTTTCCCTTAACGACGACTCAATAGGATTGACTTCACAATAAACTCGAAGTGGTGCAGCCCGCATTAACTTCTACAGTTTAGTCTTTCGGTCACGTCAGTCAATTTTTGTATTGTCATTTTGACATAATAGCAATGCCATCCCCGCGGATTTATTGGTTGGCATTTGACTATACTTACCTCAACTTATGGGGCAAATAGTTTGGCTCTCGTTTTTACAAATAGGGTTGTTTGCACGGGTGTACGGGATGGGAGACATAATATGAATTTGAAAAGCCTACTTAACTAAATATGACCCGATTATTGAGTGAATTTAATAAAGAATAATAGAGCGACAGTCCTTTATGTTTGTGTCACATTATAGGGTTTGACTACGTGATGATATTTCTCAATGAAGTCACGCTGTCTATTGATGTAAAAGACCTTAACCGTTTGCGTATCTTCAACATTTTACAATTTTACAAAATTATTATTGTTAAGTGCTTACGTTATTAGGTATGTCAATATTAAAAATTATAGAGTCTAAAATCTTGTTTATTTATGTAAAGCGACACATTTTTATAAAAAAAAGTATAAATTATAATAAATTATTTATGTGTTGCTAAAAGTTAATGCAATATTTTGCTGTCAAATATATGAAAATAAGTAACCGTGGATTTAGTTTCATTGGCATTTAACTTTGTTTGTAACACTAGCAAAATATTTTAGCTTTCGATTGTTGTGTGCAACATTCCAATAACTCGGTGCTGAATTTATTGCGAATGTTTTTATTAGTTATTATTAATCTAGCTAGAACTACGCTAGCAGCATTATACGCATGGTACACGGTTAAAAAGCAGCCTATATGCTAATCCAGACTATAATATAGGTATATGTACGTTGTACCGAATTTCATACGGATCCGATTCACTGTTTTTGCGTGAAAATATAGAAGAAAAGAGAGAGAACAAAGAGCCATACATCTATACTTATCTTAGAAATTTTTGCGTATAAATAATAATTGTTGAATTTACATAATGCAGGCCTTTTGTTAGAAAATATTAATATTTACGAAAATGAAGGTGCGAATGCCTCAGTATTTTTGGCGCAAAGAAAATCTTTTTTGCAATTTTAGCAATTTTAACATAAAGAATAATGAGTTAGTGAATAGTTTTATTTGATATTAACTTAGCTTTCTTTTACGATTTTAAAAAACAACATGTACATTAAACATTGCAGAATGTTTAATGTTATAATTTTTATATTGCTAAGTAGATTTCTATTTGTTCAATTCCTTCAATAATGTTGTTCTCTAATTACCTACTAATATAACACTTTTCAGCTTTCGCCCCAATAACGTCTACTGTATCGGAAAATAATATTGTAATTTGTAATACTGATTAGCGACAAAGTTTGTTTAAAATCGCCTTCTATTTAATTTTTTTACTAAAACAACGTAGGTAAACAAAGTAATGTGTACATAAAGTTACAAATGATAATATATTTTTGAGTTTAATACATTACAGAAGTAGACTGTATTTATAAATATACTCTAATTAGCATTAAAACTTACATGTAGACCTATCTATGCAACGGAGACTGCACGTGATTTTAATCCCCCTCAAAACGTAAGAATAATGGAAATATTGTCTCAAAAATTTCGAATCTATCATGATGTATAAAATACGGTTTATTTTTAAATAATACTGCCATAATTTTTAAATAATAAAAACCTATAGCAAAAATACCTATAAAGTATGATTCCACTGCAATGTAGTACTCCTCAGAATCAAATATTACACCTACATCACTGGCTACAGGTTATACGGATGAAAGCTTAAATCTTTTTTTTTGCGGGATTTAATTTATGCCGAACACGCTTCGGCATAAATTGGTCTAGCTCGCACGGGGAAAGTACCACAGCCCCACAGAAAATAAGAATGAAATAGTTGCATGCTACTGTGTTTGAACGATGAGTGTGGAAGGCGGAAGCCCGTTTCCTTTTCCTCGTCCTTCCCAGTCTATTCCTTCTTTCCAGTAGTCTTTCCATAGCTCATCCCTTTCCCCTACAAATTTTGTAGTCCACACGAGCGAACCCGTGGGCGAAAAGCTAGTCCTTCCTAAAACAAATTTAATTATTACCACATACCAGAAATCCACTTATGGATAGGATAAGTATCCTATATAAAAGGATATCCTATATAACCTATCCTATCCTACTACTAGTAATATTATAAATGCGAAAGTTTGTGAGGATGGATGTGTGTGTATGTGTACGTATGTTTGTTAATCTTTAACGCAAAAACTACTGAACCGATTGCAATGAAATTTGGTACGTAGATAGCTCTGGAATAACACATAGGCAACCTTCTTCTCGATATTTCTACGGGATACAGACTAATGCGGGTGAAACGGTGTATTCCATTAAAATACCTGTCAAAAAGTGTTAAATGATGAAGTTCTTATAATTGTAAACATGAAGTTTATATCCTCTTTATTGCATTTCACAAAAATATTATGCAAATACCTTTATTTAGTTAATTTCACACCAATTCATATTTAATTTTAGATATCTAAATAGAAGTTACTAATATTTTATTTTATGATTTTCGACCATCTTTGCTTAGGAAATAAAAAAAACTAACAGCTGTTGTTTTTTTTTATACCAAATGGGAAATACCTACCGGGTAACATTTCTCACCTCTTAAAGTTACTTGTTACTATAAATTGAACTAAAATATGATTAGGCATTTAAATAGATATTTCCACCTTCATTGCTACAAAACATATTGGCTAAAGCCATATCTAAGGAAAACTTGTCAAATACTTTTATTGATTGAGATTTTATTAGGCCTTATATTTTGTTTTGTTTAAAGCACTTTGTATAAAATTGATTCACATATTTTGTCTAATCAGTACATAGTATAAAACAAAGTCGCTTTCTCGGTCCCTGCATCCCTATGTCAATATCTATGCTTAAATCTTTAAAACTGCTTAACGGCTTTTGATGGGTTTTTTTTAATAGATAGAGTGATTCAAGAGGAAGGGGTACATGTTCAATAACATCTATTAAATTACTCCGAATTTAACGCGTGCGAACCCGCAAACAAAAGCTAATTAATAAATAAAGTTAAGATAAGTATATAAAGTATATAAAAATAATAATACAGAAGGAACATAAAATAAAATAGAAACATCTATAATTTGCGGTCTTATCGCTAGGTAAAGATGCAAAGAGTAGAGAGTGCCCTCTCTCCTGATATTTTACCCCTCAATTGAAGCACCATCTGTTCTTCTTAACTAGAAATACGGACACAGCATGCATAGTTACAAAGGTGTATACCTACATTACCTACCATGTTCGACATTTGATATATTTTATACATTATTTTTTTTATCTTCATTATTATTTTATACCTTCTTGTAGAACATATAATTACAAGAAAAGCAGATCAAAAAACTTGTGTATAATTTTATAAATATGGCTTTAAATTAAAGGCATACATAGAGAATAATAATTAAACGTTACTAGAGACTAGTTAATAATTACTAGTTACGCCATTATATCAACAAGCTATGTTGCTATAAATTAAATACATATAATATAACGAGTGTCGCTATTGTTTTAAATCCACATAACGGATATATGTACCTTTAATAAGATTTTTTTTTAAATATTAATACAGAGACATCTGTAGTTACTTAACCAAAACTAAATAGTTGTTTCAAGTAAAGATTAAAAGATGGCGCCGCTATCTTTTTCGTCGAGCCCAATGTAGGCCAGTGTCCTCCCCCTGTAGCGACCTCTTTCATCTATTGTGAAAGTAGGCATAGATATTTAAAAGAAAGCAAAAATATAGTTACGAAAAGAGAATTCATCTTAGTTTGACATTAATATATTTTGAATTTAGGTCTGAACAATTTGATTGAACCTAGTATTACGTTATCTGTGATTGAACTAAAAAAATATTATGAATGTAGATCCCATTCTGTTACCGTTCCAATAAATCATTTTTTGGTGAATATTCATCCAGTTTGACCAGCACTAAGAAAAAGAATATTTAACGATGCGCGATTTTTCTTAATACTTAATACGTTTTGCATTATGGACCTCGGTAGAGAGTGGGTTTAATATATGTGAAGTTAGTTTTTTTGCTTGATACTCCAAGGGTACAAAAATTAATCTGGTGAAACTACATTAAAATTGTGTGGAAAATTATTATGACGAATTAGCTGTAAAGAATGCTTCACGCATGAAATATACAACGTATCAATGCATCCGCAAAGGGACTACTTTCGTGGATTTTTATATCTCTATTCTAGCAATATGGTAGCTGTCGTCGTAATATTTTAAAAATCGTCATATTATTATAATCCAACTCGCTGAATAAGCTGGCTAAAAGTTTGGATCTGTAAGATATAATACATAAACTAGTCTTTGGAGAAAAAGAGAAAGTGTTTCCGATGTAATAGTGTATATATATCAGAAATAAACTTATGCAAAAGAGGAAGGAGGAAGGAGAGAGTGAGTTAGTACGAAAATCTGATCACAGATGACGCTAAAATAACCTTATTGCAGATTGTTCATGGCCTAGAAAATTCAGCGCACTGCCGTATTGTAAACTGTCTATGTGTGTTAAAAGTTTATGCTACTGTAGTCTGTACTCAGTACTCACACTAAGATATTAGTCCGCATCCGCAAGTGGAAGCCGACGGCAGCTGTCAAAATTTCTTTCGCATGGAAAACGAATTGAATCAGTTAAAATGATTTTTTACGAGCCACTATTTTAGTAAGGTTAAAGTTATGTATATCCGTACGAGTTCGTACATAGAGTCATTATCTCATTCCCTCAAAAGTAGTACTTACGCTAACTACAGACACCATGGTGCAGTGTCATCCACCGTTGGAATTGGAAGAATTGCCAAAAGAAGACGAAGAAAGACTGGAAAAATTGTTTTCTAAACTTGACGCAGACGGTAATGGGAAGATCGATATTCACGACCTTTCTGTAGCCCTCAAGGAATTAGCTCCACACATCAATCGAAGTTACGCAGAGGTTAGAATTTAAAACATCTATAAAAACTTAACGGTATTTTCACCGTATGGTTTATATCATGAGTGAATCACGCATTTGTAATAAACTCAAATTTAGAATGTCGTCATGTAGTTCTATGATGACGAACACATTTCATACAACCTTTTTCTTAAAAGAGTTGTGAAAATAACTGAAAAAGTTTTTAATGTTCCCAGTATAAACGTTTTATTTATTTTAAGGTAATTTTGTAATATTGTTATCGGCAGTGGGCAAATAAATCGGCAAAATCATGGGAAAAAAACAAGTGCAAAATTTTAAATTTCATACTTTTATGTAATGTCTACTCCATACATCACAATATTATCTCGATCTGTCAGTTATTTATCTAAAGGGATATACAGATCCAATATAAATCATACATGTATATTATATATTTATATATAAATAAAAAATTCTGTGACCTATATAAAAACACCTAAACATATCCAACTCCTGGGATAGTGCTGAATGCTTAAACTTAGCGCCTGGTCCTGGGTTTGTTTTCTGGTGGTGCCTAACAAAAACATGACTTGGTTTGAAAGAATACAGAAGGCTGAACACCTACTTGTCCATAAAGAAAAAAATATCAGAGAAACAATGTAGTAGCCCATTTCCCACAAAGGGATAAGGGGCTTCAATTATGCAATAAATTTTTAATTGAAATGTTAATTCAACTGCAAGCTTACAATGTTAATTTTAATTATTAATATTATGGAACAAGTAGATGACATAATGTACATGTTCAATTAATGTATCCTGTGTTCAATTGCTTTTCTAGTTTGCATTATATAATTTTATTGTTTCTCTTGTTGGTACATTTTTGGTTCAAATAATATTTCCATTGAACACTAATCATATAGATTATTATCATAATTGATGCAAAAACAGTGCAGCTCTTCAATCTCATTCAATGTCTTATATAACAAGACTACTATACAGTGTTATATAAGTGAAGGTAAAATGATATTTAACAGTAATCATGCAATATATTTCTTCATAAATTGTATGTTTCTCACATTATTCCATTTAAAGAAGAAGATAACTAAGGATAAAGATAAAAAAATGTCTTTTTAATACCATGTTTTTGCAATGGTTGTTATGACAAAAAAAACAAAGTGAAAAGAGAAAGTGCATTTGCCTTTGTATTCATGTTTTTTTATGAAAACCATTCATCACTGTTTAAATCAAGATATTTAAACTATATGGAAAACCATTAACTATTTTCTTCATGTAATCTTATACATTTGTCTGACAAAACTAACAACTGAAATCTGTTTTATTTTGCAGAAGTTTTTGGCAAAAACGGGAAAAGATGCTGGGGATGTCACACTGTCAGAATTTATTCATTATGTGCGGGAACATGAAAAAAACCTTAAGCTCCAGTTTTCTCATCTTGATAAAAATAAAGATGGTATGTTTATTACATAAATTTATTCCAGTTAAGTTCCATGAATTTTATAATTACCATTCTGTGTTATCTTTTAATTAATATGCTTGTAAATATGTTAAAAATTTATAAGCCAGTATATTTTATGATCTTAGTCTGTAAGGTGTAAATGAATAAATAAAAAATATATAAAAGTTTTGATCGAAATATGGCCTGTGTTGAATCTTTATTGGTGTGTTTCTGATCACAGGAAAAGTTGATTTGGAGGAACTCATATCGGCATTTGCTGATTTGGGCATTGCAATTGGCAGAAGCGAGGCAACAAATCTGCTAAAGAGGTGAGCATAAACACTCATATAGACAGGGTCCATAATTACAATTGTGTATTTTAGTTATAGGCTATTTTCATTTGCATAGATTTTGTTCGCTAAACAGATATAAATAAGGTTGTATTATAGTACTGAATACTACGTGTTTAGTCATGGCTAGAATGTAGTATGTTATATACCATTTTTAATTCATATATCAATAAATCATTTATTGCTGCAAAGTATTCATCCAGAATATGTGTTAGGATTCAATAGGTATGAAATATCCCTACAAAAGACATAAATCTAACCATAAGACAAATAAAATGTTTCAGAAGAGCTGTTTGGCCTATTTTAAAGTGGTAAGTGAAAAAATCACGTAGAAAACAGCTTCGCTAATAAAAGGTGTACAAAGAAAATGGATATATTTGTTTTGTTGTGTCAATAACTAATCAAAGTACAATACGTACGAGTGATTTAGACAGTGTTGTTTTTAATTAGGTACCTTTTTGTTGTTTTTAATTACCTACCTAATTAGGTACTTTCATATCCGTGTTCACAAAATCTTAATACTAATAAATACGGTTTCTGCCGATGTTTTGTGAATTAATGAAAATATGTCCAGACAAGTTTTACAGCATTTGTGAATTGATGTTCACCTTCAGCACATGTAACATGTAGAAGTATAATACTCCTAGATTTCACCTAGAATTAGATTAACCTACTTTAGAGATTATAGTTTATAGATGTAGCATTAAATGTTCAATGCTTTTGCATGTTACATGGTATCATGACTATGTAATGCTTTATTCGTATATTTGTTTTGTATCCTGCGTATATGTTGTTTAAGATTGTATGTTTGGTGTTTCCGTTTTTTTTTTTAATTTTAATGCATATTTTCTCTTTTATTTGAACATATAATCTATGTATCTATACAAAGTTGGCATTAAATATGAAATCCGAAAAACATTTATTTTTTAGAAGAAAAAACACCATCCATGTTCATATTTACTAAGTAAAAGTTTGAATAGTATATGGACTTAAGCTTGTTAATTATTTTAATTAAGTTTTACCAATTGATATAAAGAATCGAGTATTCGCTTATTAAAAAATTATGGTATTTACTACAATATTTGAATGTATATGATAATGATAAATGAAATGAATTTGTTTTGGAAATTGCTTTAAATCATTAAATAATATACCTACATCATAAAATATTTGTATTCATATACCAATAACACAGTATCGAGTAAATTTGTTGCTATTACAATACTATCCGTATATTCCCATAATAAGGAAAGTATTGTAAAAGCACCGACTTTCCGCGAACTCTAAAACAACAAAGGAAATTTTAAGTTTAAAACAGCAAAATATACCAAATGAATTATTACAACCATGACTTATGCTTTGGTTCTAAATTCAAAAATATTTGATGTAACAATGTATCGAATTTGGTGTCACAGATAATAATAAAAAGAAACATAAATAACCGTAATATATTTTAAACGAAAAAATGAGCATTTTTTTTTGTTGACAGGATGGATCAAGATGGAAGTTTGAACATCAGCTATGATGAATGGCGCGACTACCTCCTCTTGGCACCGGCTTCCGACATCCACGCACTTATTAGTTTCTGGAGGCATTCCACTGTAAGTTTGATATCATGTAGCTATTATTCTGCCCGCGGTTCACTTGTTTTTTTCCGTACTTGTTATTATGTTGTCGTAAAGTTGAATTTTCGTCGAAATTTTGAGAGTTGAATAAGATAATGGTAGAGTTGGCAGAAATTGATATATTTTTCTATATTATATATTTTGTTATATTTAATTTCGTGCTTCAATCGCAATTCTTTTTTTAATGGAAGTTATTACCTTGTTATGTAATCTTATTTAGGTTTCTCTATACATATGTTACGAAACCTTATAACGACGACATTATATCCTAATAGAGATCTAATATCATATTTACTTCTAAGAAACGTTTATAAACTACGTCCATGTAAGAAACTTTTTGGTCAACAAAACGCATGCGGATGTTAATCCGCTAAAACGTTAAAAGTTTTTTAACTAAAACTCAACCATATATTTATTCATTAAGACTTCTAGAAGCACCTTTGGTCGTCATAAGAAATTTTACCATTTACCACCGCAGAGAAGATTCGGAAAGAATAAAGACAACTGACAGATTTCTTTTGAGATTTGATGATCAGAGCTAATGAGATTTGCAACATGTAAAATAGTATAAAAATTATGTAATATAATAAAAAGTGAATAAAATATTAAATAACGTAAATCCATCCACAGTCTCATGATTAATTAAAAACCGATTTTCGAGTTTGAAAACTAGTCAGACGCGTATGCCGCAGTGGTCTGACGTATTGCCTCAAAACATTTGCCTTTGATGGCGATGCCTATTAGGTTATGTCGACGTTGCCTATTACTGAAGACACCGCTGTCGCTATCTATCAGATCAGCGACAACGGTATATTTAAGAAGATTTATGAATAAATATTTAAGTGGGTTGGTTTATATTCAACGTGCTTATTATTTCGAATTATTAAATACAAGCTGCGCCCCGCGGTTTCACTCGCGTAAGTCCGTATCCCCTTGGATTATCGGGATAAAAAACTGCCTATATGTTATTCTAGTTGTCCAGCTATCTACGTACCTTACGTACTACGTAATTTCATTGCAATTGGTTCAGTAGTTTTTGCTTAAAAGAGCAAGAAACACACACACACACACATCCTTACAAACTTTCGCATTTATAATATTAGTAGGATAGAAAGATAATGTCCAGAAAAAGAAACACAAGAGTTAATTTCAAACCAACTTTATATAATTTGTTGAGTGTCAAATAATTGTCATTTCTTATTAAAATTTAAAAGTGTGTTTGTTATTTTTCTGTCACGTCTCAACGAAGCTATTTTGTCGTATTGTATTCTGGAGACAGTTTCGAGAGATGTATGCAAATAGAGAGTACTATATTACTCTCTTTTCTATTGTTTACATACAGAAAGTTCATTTGAATCACTATTAAATTTCAAAATGCCGATAGATGGCGTTTTATTAAATATGTTACACGTGAGACAGTTGTTAATTAAGGAATTTCGCAGGGGGATCTAAAATATAGATGTATATAAAACCCAAATCCTCACTTAAATAAAATTTTCCTCTCGAGAGTGACTTTGGAGTTTTTTTTTTGTATTATAATATGTGTCTTTTACTAACTGTTGCCCGCGGCTTCGTTCGCCTGATTAAAGGAAAATACGATGGTAATAAGAAGTTAAACGGGTTATATCGTTATATAATATGTCAGTTAGTGTCATAACCTCCTATCTCCAAGCACAGAACTCACACTACAAATTCAATTGCGATGTGAAAGAAAGGCAAACAAACATATTTTCGCACGTTTATTATTAGTGAGGATAATATTCAAGATCTGAAATTATTATTCCAATAAAAAAATGGCAATGTTACACAACGTTTATATTTTATTGTATTATTGTGTAAAACTATCGCAGAAACCTTTATAATGGTGACCTCGACGTTATATGACAGGTATATTTGAAATAATAATGCTGAGAAAGATTTTTGCATATCGCTGAAATGTTTCCGAGTTTGTTAGCGGATCGATCATCTGCTTATCACATTTTCGCATGACAAATAGGATTACATCAATCTTTTGCTCAACTATCCGAAACGAAAATATATATTTTAGATAATGTTCTCCTGTGATTAATTTTTTTTTTTTTTTTTGTGAATATCCATATTTTATTGTAATCTATATCTTTACTTTCTATTTTTTTTTGCTTTACTTATAAAGCTGCAATAAACAAACATATCTTATGATTGTTTGCAAGCGATAATCTCAAAACTATGGGATATATTTCAATACTTCTTTCACTATTGGATATATTCGTAAACTCTGAGTGCTTATCACACTATCACACTAATAATATAAATGTGATAGTTTGGTTGGATGTTTGTCAGTCAATCACGCTGAAACTATTTAACATTGTGATGAAATTTTATATACAGACAGGGTTGAGCTGACTCGCCTGATAGGATACTTTTTATGTCCCCTTGGGATAAAATAGGAATCTTGATATACGGGCGGAGCCGGGAAGAGCGTCTAGTAGGCTATATATTAATGGACGAAGCCGGTGCCGAACCCTAGCTTATTTTACAAATTATGAAATACATATATTATTTTTAATAACTTCGGATACTCGTATTGATTTATTGTCTTAGACGTTTTTATCGATGTTGCCAATAAATCAGCGTCTCATCTTGTTACGTTGTCCTATTTGCTTGGTACAAAAGTTAAAACGCAGTTTAAATACGCATAAATTGCCTTCCTTTAAAGGCAAATAATACAAAAGAAGGATCGTACAAAAAAGTATTGCGTCTATTTTCAGTTGTAATCTCGCGCACTTATTGAAATAATTCTATTGTTGATCTAGTTGAGATCGTTAATCTTGAAGGTTCTCCAATGTTACTGTTGAATTATTCACACTGCGATGTATCAGTGTGGGGATCAACGTAATAACAAGACTGACCTCCTTGAACTATCGCGTGATACTTTTCACGTAGGGTTGATACTTTTTACAAGTTCTTATGTACACGTCTCTCCTGCTTTTTCTACTGTACTGCAGGTACTGTAGGTACTGTAGGTTATCTACTGCCATGTATCCTCTCATAATGCCAGGGATTAAAAGTCTTTATTGTTATTAAAGTTGAAAGTGTGTGGATTTTCCATGTACCCGGACTAAGCGGTTCAACTCTACATTCTTTATACGAACCGCAAGGGACTGGAACATGCTTCCTGAGTCTGTGTTCCCTGACGGGTATAATCTGGGGATCTTAGACTACATCCACGCTTACCAGCAGGCGAAATAGTATTCAAGCGCTTCCCTATCACACAATAATAAAAAATAATTAAAAATTGCTTTTTTCTGTTTTTCGTTGTTGACTTGTCTTTTACTCGTAACATGTTGTTAGGTTCGCTATCCTTATACTTATAGCTGCGCCCCGCGGTTCCACCCGCGTAAGTTCGTATCCCGTAGGGATATCGGTATAAAAAGTTGCTTATGTATTATTCCAGTTGTCCATCTGTCTACGTACCAAAATTCATTGCAATCGGTTCGGTGGTTTTTGCGTGAAAGAGCAATAAACTCACACACTTCCTTACAAACTTTCGCATTTATAATATTAGTATGAAGTAGGATAGGATAGGATTGATGTTATAATAAATAAATGAATAATTATTTAGACATGGTTAAATATAATGAAAAAAAAATTACGTGTACTACAGGTTTTATATGAATTTTGTTGACTCACTTTATACAAAGTTATCGTTGTATTATCTCATGTTTTTTAGTTGAGATATTGATAATGAATTTATTTATAACACGTGAATGATGCAACTATTCCTAGTTTTGCGAGTTAGATTATTGAAAATTAAAAATAAAAATTTACTGTCATTTATTACTTCAATTACCCAAATTCGACAAAAAGGTGGTTATGAAGTGCGCCTTCATCTTTATTTAGTACCAGCCGTAACCCGCGGCGTCACACGCTGGGTATCCGGGTAAAAAGCCTTTGTTCTAATCCAGACTATAATCTACCTCTGTTTCATCCAAATTTCATACAGATTAGACTGCTTTCGCGTGAAAGAGTAACAAACATCCATACATACTTAAGGGCGTCTCAAGTTATGGAGGGGCCCTTGGGCATGTAAGCATTTGGGGCCCTTTTTGAAAGTATAAGTAAGGAAATATTTGGTCCTCCGGGTCCCCCTTGAGGATGGGGGCCCTGGGCACGGGCCCCGTATACGCTTATCGTAAAGACGGTAATGTGCATACTTACAAACTTTCGCGTTTAAAATATTAAGTAGGATGATGACCTATTACTACTTATATCAGACGGAAACGTTAAAAGAGACTGGGAATGTATGGCAACATATTTTTAAGTGCATTTATTATTTATGCTTATAATTTTATATTAATGTTATACACATCGATATAAAATTATATCGTAATAATGATATGTCATATAATTAAATCGCCTACTATTACTATAACTGATGGTGCTAAAGATTCGATTGAGTATTCGGTGATACCGTTTGGGTGCATGCAGCAGCCCTGGCTCGGCTTGTTATTCGATAATTGGACCATCCATTAGATCTGCGGGCTCGTCTGTGGGCGTATCCATACGTAGATGCGTCACCACCGATACGTCATAGCAAACCGCCAGTGACGGGTTAGCTCCGAACTGCGTATGTAGGCAATAAAGTTAATAGGTACCGTTTATATAGCACTTAACGTCTGCAAAATTTATATAAGACGAGGTGCAGATTGTTTATGCAACCTTTTTTTATATTATTTTATTTTTTTGTTTTTTTTTTTTAATTTTCAGCGCTATCTGCACTAGCCTATATATGATATAGATTTGAAAATGATAATGTATTTTTCAGAAACTTTGAAATAGTCTTGTTTATATAAGAATGTATGTACATGTTATAATAGATAAATAGCAGATCTTATGTAATGTAATCGGTCCAGTAGTGTCGAAGCCTAACATTTCAAACAAACAACAATCACACACACACACACACGCTCACACAATCAAATACGTTCTGTTTATAATATTAGCACCAATATTAGTGTAGATTACAGAGATGCTAGTATATTCATGATAAATCCGGTTCCTCGTAATATTTGGTGCAGTTCCACTGTTAATACTCAAACGAGATATGAGGATAAAAGACGAAAATAGATGTCGTTTTAAATGTAAATTTTTTTACTAAATATCTTGAGTTACAAGTATACTCTTAGATCTAATTTGGAACCAATAATCTTACACTTAGTTTGGTTGAAGAATTATTGTTCTTACTAAATAATATATGCATCTTTAAAAAAAAATAAGGCAGTTACTCACACTGTAAATAATCATTTGACATTTCACGGATGTATATTTGATTTTATGTTTGGTGAAATACCATTTCTTATTCACGTAAGGGTGAGATTCGTTATGCCTTTGAATGTCTTGATCAATTTCATGATTTCAAATTAAAATGTCACGTAGACATGTCTCTCTATTGGACCACATAAGTAGAATATATATCAGTTGCTTCCCCAAAACTAAACATAATACGTTAAAATACTATGCTATTAAAATAAAAGAATTATGACTTGAAGAAAACTAGGAATTTAGCTGTCGTTTCTTTTCTTAATTGGGGTAGTTTTTACATGTGTCGTAAGTGATTAAAATAATTTTGTCTACTTTGGTATCGAGAGATTCCAATTTCCGGTTTCAAACTGTACATAGAATTTAAATTAACTTTCGCTGTTATGCGATCCAATTTTAACCAATTTGAAAGGGTGTTTCTTTTTTGTTTTTTTTTTTTTCACTTCGCGATGTAGCGATTTTAGGGCAAGATTTTTGTGTCTGGAATATATTATTAGAGTAGAGATGAATACGTACTACTTTGTAAAACGCATAATTTCTATGACAATTTACTTTGACCACGCGGACGGAGCTGCATTTAGATATACTAAGATATACGCTGCTAATTTTGAACCAGTACCCGGATACGTAGTGGACCTTATCTAAAAGTCTAACAGTCGGTTTCTTTCCACTCACAGAATGATATAAACATTACTTTGTTTGTTTTGTTTACGTCTAGACGTCCCTTTAGTCCCGTAATCGTTTACATGTGTCATCTCAATGTTCAATTCGTTTACTTTCCATTATCACCTAGGGCCTGGGCGATCATATTGTATTTGATAGCCGCTAATTGAATGCTGCGTCGTTTTACTATTATATAAACTTTTGTACTGTTGCTTCTGTTCTCAAATGTATGAACAAATTGGTGTTGGTAAAGGTTGTCTCAATCATAACATTTATTGTTTTTTCTGAACAAATGTTAGAACTTTTTCATATCATTCACTTTTAAATTAAGTACTGTCAACAAACAAATGACATCCATGACAATTTATAAAATTGCGGTGGTGGACTATAATTGAATAACCTTGGATTAAAGAACAAACGAGCGTATAAGAAATATGTTGATTTTTCTATTTATCTGCACGTTAGATAAACCTCCACTGCTCGAAACAGCATGTACAAGACTCAAAAGGTCGACGACATGTCACATCCGCCAACTCGCACTTACCAGGGTTGTGGATTAGGGCCTGAACACTCACAGGCGATCCCCACAGTTGATAATCGTATATAAGCTGACGTTGATTACAATATATCCTCTATACATTCGGAAAAATAGGTAAAAATAAATTTGAAAAAACAGCACAGGTCATGTTATCATACTCCAGCGAACTTCAGTGTCATAAAGTGTCTGTGTCGTGATTACCTTATCGTTTTTTATAATTGTATAAAAAACAGATAAAACTGAAGATTATAACATCAATTATTTGTTCAATATAATAATTTAGTTTTTGTGTTTATTCGAACTTATTACGCACATTTTTATACGTGTTAATATTAAATTTGGGGAGATATTATAAATAAGATATATACTAATTGTGGTCTTTCTGGAGTTCAAGATTGTTTGTCAAAATAGAAATTGTACCTCTAAACATTCATCTATTAACACAACATTTAATTATACATATAAAAATATAGGGACTTGCGTTCATTTGGAGTTTTCAGTTCCATAATTGATTATACCGTCTAACATCACGATACCACTAAAGTACGTTGACATAATAGACTACAGGCCCATATAGAAAAAATTACGGGTCATTTGAACCACCAGGTGACCTATCTAGAACGATATAA
>NC_052122.1:7353593-7358682 GCF_012273895.1 Zerene cesonia | reverse complement strand
TCTTATATCGTTCTAGATAGGTCACCTGGTGGTTCAAATGACCCGTAATTTTTTCTATATGGGCCTGTAGTCTATAATGAAATGAGACGTAGTGTTGATCTTGAACTTTTCGTAATGACTCTACACATGTACACGATATGAAGATTAGCACTTCGAAGAGTAGCAAACTTTTATATAAACCTTGAACCTTAAATTACGCAATATCGTATATTAAAAGTTATATACAGATGTCGATAAAACACTATACATGTTACTTGTGTTCGTGGAAAACCAAACTTGGCCTTGTGATTTGTAACGTAACCCAGACAAGTGGAGATGCATAATTACTACGATTTTTTATTTTAAACTAATATTTTATTATGCTTTTTATAGAGTAAACAGTAGTATGTACGTGAGAATTGTAATATATTCTTATTATTGTAAAGGAAAAACGAAGAAATAAACGAATTGATTGCATTTAATTAACTTCTAGACATTATTCAGTGATAATAGATATTTGTTTCGACATATTTTACATTAACGTCACATTTCTGGTATATTATTTCCTTATAAAATATTACTCATTAATCAGCAAAAAATACGAATTGATGGCAATCAATAATTTATGTTTCAAATATAATGATATTTATTCATTACTAAAGTCTATCACAATATTCCTAATATAATTATGGAAATAAATTTCCAATTAATAATATCGATAGTTGATACACATAGAATAACCAATACAGATAGTAATAGAACAGTAACAGTACAACGATTGATGTTGATAGCGGAAATTTTCTATTTACTTACGCTGTATTAACTGAATGTCTAATGTGGGAGCACAATGAGGAAAACAAAATACTGGATACCTTATACCTTCACGTAGATACAATTATTAAAAACAAATTATTTATTGCTAAAATACATAAAATTAAACAATTCTCTAATCTTCACATTGGAATTTGCTATGTTGTGGAAAATAGTCTCTACATTTTCATCCGTTTCAAACAAAATTTATGAAAAACTACTATTTTAATTACCAGCTTATCCATTATATTATTTGTAACATTATTTATGGTCTTAGAAAGTAGTAGTTTTCGGAGGCCCGTTTCCATTTTCTCACCCGTCCCAGTCCATATCTTCTTTCCAGTCGTTAATCCTTTCCTTTTCCCTTACCCCAAAAATGCGGGCAGCGCATTCGCAGAGGCACTACCTTTGCGAATGTTCATGGGCGGTGGTGATCGCTTACCATTAGGCGAACCACCCGCTATGACATAAAAAAACGTCTTTAGTGTGCTCATAGTCCATTCCACACTATTAAACATAATATGTAATTCAATAAACACTTGTATAAAGACTTGAATACTGTAATTCAAGATGGTGGCCGACACTGAACGTAATAAAGATGTCACTGATTATACACAGCTGTTTCTGTGTCAAGAAACCAATTATCGCTTGATATACAACACGATACACATATGGGGCTATTCTTTGTCCATTAAATTCTAATAAAATTGGGATTTACACCTGCGTATTGTCTGATAAATGCCGCACCGTCCGAGATGACGATTTAATTGAGATCACGGTGATCACACGTGCCCTAATACTGTCGTTAAAAAACAATAAAGTTACATTTAAATGTATTAGTACCGTACGTGTGATATATATATTTAATAAAGATTATTTCTTATTCGTTCCTTTCCATCTTTGTATGGAAATATATTAAAGGAATAATATTATTGTATTATATATGTAGTGATTTGGCAGACATCGATGTTTCCAGTCCTCTGTATCTGTATCGTCGTAAAATTTAGTGAAAAATTATTGACTTCCTTTATTTCTCCAATCGCAAAAGTTTGTGGATTTCTCGTTAGTATTTACACAGGTGAAACCTTTGCTTAAATAATTTACTGAAGTATGATTATCTATAGCATTTTCTACATTATGTATATGGATAAGAAATGCATGATAGTTGCACCACTATAACTCAAGATTAGTATTTATTATTCAGATTTTATTGATGATAGGCTCGTTGGATTTGTACTATCACTATATAGTAATAAAAGTCGTCATCTCTGTGTGTCCCTATGCCCCTATGTTGGAATTCTCGAATATTTAAAACTGCTTTATTTATTAGATAGAGTGATTTAAAAGGAATGTATATACGTATAATACCATCTATTAAACTACGTCGAATTTAACTATAATTGATAACTGTGAATGAAAATCACATCCCAACTTGACATTAAATAATCCCTTTTATTTATCGAGAAGAAAATTTGCAGTGATTTGACTTTTTAAATCAAAAACTTACCTTTGTAATTTCTCAATAGAGTAAAAGTTTCTCTTAGTGAAATAGTTATCATGACAGAAGGAGTATTTCAAAGTTAGTTAATGCTGACTAACATACATACAAACAAAGTTAGAAGCCTTATTTCGTAATAATATTAGTACATATTATACATTTTAAACAGTTGTATTATATTCCACTGATTACAGATATAAAAACTACAAAGAACATATTTAAAAGTAAATGCCTCTGGAAAGATCTCAGCTAACGTTTTATCGTCGACTCCGAGATAATTCCCTATATACATATACATATATATGTATATAACAAACGACAACATCACTGATTGTTATACTAATTTTCTTCTCTTATCGATATCTCTTATCTTGTATATTCTTAACGTAATTGTATACAAAATACGCTTTAAAACTAAATATCACATTGTTGTAAAAATGTCTAAAATAATTTCAGAAGAGTAGGAGACTATAATGGAAAAATGTGTTAAAAATAAAACGAAAAACGAGTAAATTAAATGAAACAACGAAAATATTAATATATTTGAATAAAATGTTCGATGTTGGACTGTTTCTAATGCAAGTGACGAAACATTTACGAAATGTACACTGTACAATGTCTTATCAATGTTCTTAAAACATGTGTCAGCATTCCAATGACATTTATTTTCTTGCTGTTAAGCAAGCTATTCATTGTTTCATTTTAATTATTATTTTTATCTGCGTATTGACTATAATGGCACTATAATATAATATATTCATTTAATCGAGCAACTATGAAGACTCATTTTGTTCCTAACAATATGCTTAAAAACTATGTAATACATGAAATTAGATATTATCCTATTATATAACATTGATGCAAATAATTTACAGCAATGGAACTATGAAAGTAAAATGTTGAGATATAAGTATTTCGAGTTCCAGTAAAATAACTTTTATTACAATTTTCATTTTTCTTTTGTATACTTAGAAGATAAACGTTCGGAATAGTCCGTAAGCCAGGCGCTAATTTTCGTCAATTATTTCTTCTCAGTCGATAACTCGTAAAATGCCCCAGAAAGTTGCATTATGAAGCGTTGTAAACGTCAGCTGCGGCTCCGAGGGTGGGTTGAGCAGTGGTAGCCGCCCACGCACGTAATAAAAAAAAATATTTTCAATCATTTATTCCCGATTAAAAAATTGATCAAATTAAAGTTAAACTAATATTGTGAAGAAATAAAATTGTCAGCTATCTATAAAGTGGTGGATTATACGTCAGCTGGTCACATAAATATGAAAAAAATATATATGTGTTCAGTGATTTCCTCCCAAAAGAAAATTTATCAGATGATAGTTTATGTATTGTTTTTAATAAATAAATAAGTCAGCTGGCTATATGTAGGTGGAATGTTTGTCAGCTGATGCCCTAAAGGTGTAACGTAGGAGCTAGTCGGAAACATTTATAGCCTAAGTAAATGTATCAGCTGATGAGTTTTCCCCAACTTACTGCCAGCTGATTTGTTTTATTACTAACAGGATCATGTCAATAATAAGCACAAAATTTTTTTTTCGAGAGGAAATGACGTACTTAAAGTTATTCAACATTACATTTAATGTGCAAACTGAAATGTATAATTTATGGCAATTTTTCGATTAAATTCTTTTTTTTATGTGAACTTTTTAATAATATTTATCTTAACAATAGAAATAAATAAATATTTCTCTAATCAAATCAATAAATTTATAATTTTTCAATATTTAAATTAATAATGTTTAAGATTTAATACAAAAAGTTATTTAATTATGTTTGTTAAATTAATCATCGATGTTAGTTTTCTATATTTTGGCGGTAAAGCTGTGAAGCGGCGATAACACTGGCTATGGTATAACTGAAAATTATTTTGTTGTGTAGGAAGCACAGTTTCGAATCCAGATAAATTATTGTTTTTTCGAATAGTTAATATTTCACTGCACTTGCACAAATTGTCTTCACTAAATAATTTTAACGGAGAAGTTGTTTTTTTACAAAATACACAATAAGGCGTTATGTTCGACATTTTTATTTTCTTTCCGATCGTCACTGTACCAATGCTTCTATTCACTAGCACGTATAATACTTCTAAACCCAGAACTATACCTAGCCTTGGGTGAGGATAGATATGCCCAAAACCGGTACAACTAATATAATACGAGTTACCACCTTAAGGACGAATATTTGGGGAGAGACAATGAATCTAAAAGACATGAGAGAAGTGTGGCCAGATCGTGGGATATTTTTTCCCCACTTTTTGACACACTCTCATCTAAGTACACTAAAAACGATATAATTTCACGTATAAAATACAGTTAAACACATAAATTAGTATCACTTACTTACGTGAGAGAGAAAATAAAGGTAATATCATATACAATACACACGTCTAAACGCACCTTAATAACTTTTTGTATTAAATATTAAACATTATTAATTTAAATATTGAAAAATTATAAATTAATTGATTTGCTTAGAGAAATATTTATTTATTTCTATTGTTAAGATAAATATTCTTAAAATATTCACATAAAAAAAAGAATTTAATCGAAAAATTGCCATAAATTATACATTTCAGTTTGCACATTAAATGTAATGTTGAATAACTTTAAGTACGTCATTTCCTCTCGAAAAAAAAATTTTGTGCTTATTATTGACATGATCCTGTTAGTAATAAAACAAATCAGCTGGCAGTAAGTTGGGGAAAACTCATCAGCTGATACATTTACTTAGGCTATAAATGTTTCCGACTAGCTCCTACGTTACACCTTTAGGGCATCAGCTGACAAA
>NC_052122.1:7303268-7352593 GCF_012273895.1 Zerene cesonia | reverse complement strand
GCAACTTTCTGAGGCATTTTACGAGTTATCGACTGGGAGGAACTTGGTCGTGAAAATCTGTCGCTGGCTCACGGACTAGAAGTAGCGAAATAAAAAATGAAATCAATGTCATAGAACAGAAATGCATACGTCACACGGCCTTGCTCTTTCTTTGAGATTTCCACGAGTTCCGTTTCCTACAATGTTGTTTAAACAATTTAAAAAATGTTGTTATAGCATTATAGTGTTGTAAAAAATATGATACTTACAAAAAGCCAAGCCCCCTGAACTAGTTTTGTTCTGAATGCTAATATATTCTGTCTTTTAGCATACACAAAACCTGCAGAGAGAAATATTTATTTTTAGAACAAAACAAATTTACAAAGTTAGTTTAGGGTTCCATTGTTCAATGTAAATATTATATGATCACGCTTAATGACGCAAATATAAAATTCATGCAGAATTCTTGTTTAAATATAGATATTTTCAGGCTTGAGTAATTCATTAATTTGTATTGAATATAATATTTTAATTTCCTGCTACATTTCTCTAGTAATTTTAGGTTCCTTTTGAACAATTTACTGGAGTTTGTTGATACTGTAGCAAAAGAGTTCAACTTAAACAAAAATATGTTAATTTGAGTAATATAAGTAATACTACTTAAATTTTATACTTACGTATTGGATATTTTTTTGTAATAGGTCTCTGAATGTGTATGTATGTATAATCTAGTACAGAACCCGCAATGTGATCTCTATTGCACTTGGCCGACTTTTATCCATATCTACCGGTAATGATAAAGCGCCGTTTGCTACTTTCAGGCGACGATATGCGGTTTAAAGCACGATGACGTCTGCATCAGGTTTAGTCACTGCTCAGTGTGAGAATGTCCGTTGGCATGTCTGTACGCGTGCACGGCATCGTTATCGCGCTCCTACGTACTCGAATTAGTTAATTAAATATAAATATTATATATTTATTACATCTCGATCTGAGAAAGTTCCAAAGAAGCAATCCAACTGTGATTTATTTATATTAGTTAATTATATTATTTATCTTATTTGCGTTATTGTAAACTAGATAAAATGTCTCTGGAACTGGAAGAAGTGACGGGAGCCACAGGCGATGTTTTCGAGGATTTTCTGTTCGTGTTTCGTCGATGTTTGGCAAAGGTAATTATAATCTAAATTCGGGTTACCTACAGTGCATAGAGCCGATGCCAATTTATTCATCGCGGCGATTCCGGCTCGTTCAGTCTCTTACTTGAATATCTTTTAAAAATGGATTTCCATGTGTATGGTGATATTTGGGATTGGATACTAAAGGTACTGAATGATTCCATTTTCCGAATGTCTTCGTTTACTCGCACTCGATTCACATCTCCATTTTTTCCCGCGTACATAACCTATAAGGAAAAAGATTCACCAACTGTATGGCCACATGCACGCTGTTGCCAAGGCAACGACGAAAATTAAGTTTCTAGAATACCTAGCTGGTTCATTCATATTATAATTAAGTAATGTGGATACGATATTGAATAAAAAAGTTTTCGTATGTCGTATCTATTAGCAATCTTGATAATTATTGCAAATTTACTTAGAATTATGTTTCGAATTTAATTTTGATTTCCAATGTGTTACGCCAACTACATTATTTAATAAACAAAATGACATTTTTGCATAGCGAATTGCATGGCATGATTATTAAGAGCGAATTTTGTTTGTCACTTTTTACTGTATCCATGTCTACTTTCTCTTCAATTAAATATAGACATTTTATTCTAAATATTTGATCATTAATAAATACCAAATTGCTGTGCGACTTTTTTTACTCATTCTCCCATAAATTAATGTTAGGTGATAACCGTGTTCTTATACTATTTTAAGAGAAGCTAGAATCCGCGCAAAGATTTATTTTTATCCAACCTCACGACACTTATCTAACATCTGTGTGTGGCCTCTCTGTCTTCCTGAATTGTGCACGTTACAAACAATGCCACGTTTATGCGTGTTAAATCAATCTACAAAATGATAATATGCGGAATGTAGAGAACATTTCGCACCATATTCGTCATCAATTTCGGCCTTATCTCTGACGTTGGTGAGTGGTTTCGGTAACAGAAACGAGGACACGGCGACTGTCTAACTGCTTACACATTCTAGGCGACATCCGGCCTATAATATATATATTTATGTTGCGCGTATACTACATAACATTCCTTAACATCTATATCTTGTGTATGAATCTGATGGTATACCAGACGTAGATATTAAAAAAATAGAGGAATAGCAACTCCAATAAGTGTGTCATTGTTTAAATATGGGTTTTCTGATTTAGTAGACTTTGCCTTCTAATCGTCGACCTATAATATTATATACAGATGACGTAGCTGCGCACGCGCCGAGTTATTGGTGAATTGCGTCATTCATTATGCTCGTGACTGCATTATTTGATACGATTACGGGGAAATCCGTTTTGATTTGAATATTTAAATTACAAGATTTAATGACAAATTTTTAAATTGTAATTTGAAAATTTTAAGAATTAACGATTTTACATAACGATAGAACTAACGTACCATTAAATACCTATTTTATTTATCGTTATAAAAAGATACACGTGTATTTATAGTTGACGTACGTACGTAGCACTCCATCTGACATCCTCGTGATTCTCAATGTTACATATTAAACATTTCATTCAATACATACTTAACAATTCACGAAGCCAATTTCGTTGTTTTAAATTATACGTACTTCATATTTACCTAGTGACCATTTTCGTCATTTATCGAATACCAATTCAAACTGATGAAGTAAATACGAACTCTTGTAACTTGTGTGGCAACATTTATAGACGCGTGATTTAAATGTCATTGTGTCCTTTCTAAATTCAACATTTTATATAAAGATCAATTCAGCATTTTTGTTATTATTTAATCTAAGTTTGGTTGTGCAGAAAACTTCAATGTGTATAGTATAGGATTGCCAGACAATCTTATCATAAGAGTAATGACATCAGGGATAGTACGACTTGATAAAGTCATGAAGTACTACTAAAGAAAAACTGATAATACATTAAATCAATTGCTTTATAATTACCAGTTAGTAGCTGTAAAAAGTCTTATGAAAACGTATCGATAGTGTAACATTTAATACATGCATTATCCGATTGAAAAAATAAATGAAAGTTTTTTAAATAAATAATCTTTATAATAATGATATTTAAAATTGTGTAAAGGTCTTTTATCAAACTATTTATCTATATGCATGAATGGCTCCGTCGCTATGCGATTATTCTACAATTTATATCACTATTTAAAAAAAATTGTGAATCTTCAACAATTTCGTGTTCATAATTACAATAATTATCTGTTGTTGCAAGACATTGACCTCGTTGCGAGCCTCAGAGAACGTATTCACGATAGGTTTTTTGTGATTAAAAAATTTGTACATATATTGTACTTTTCATTGCGATTAAACACGAAATCGACTGGATGGTTTTCCAAGTTGATTTCGTTATATAAACATGTAAATAATAACCAATGAAACTAGCAACTGGCCAATTAGACCAAACATACAATGCACTCATTGCCTTTAGCTAATGAAATTTACAACCTAAACTGGGATTAATATGTATTAGTATACCACCTACACCTAATTGTGCGAAGTAGTTTCGGTCTTGTCATTCGAAACGACCTCGTCTCGTTCATGCAATCATTCAAACGAATAGTTAGGCCACTGTTAAGTCCTTGACATCAATTTTGGAACTAAACGTAAAAGAATTCGTGCTTTTGCATTAAACCTCTTTGGACCCCTAATTATCTTATTAATAATATATAATAGAATTTGGTCCTTAACTAAACTTTTTGAATAGAGCGAAAACTTATTTCATATAAGATGCATTTGTACTTCTATTTTAATTTAAAAGACTCACAGTGGTTACAGTTCTCTAACATTATACGTGTTAATACTTTCTATGTTTAGAAATTAAGACGAGAATTTCACTTTCTAATTATGACGCAGCGGTATTTTAAATCGCGCGCAAAAAATTCGCATATACTTATCAAGAAACACTGTTATGGTGGCGAAAGCGTCAAAACCGGAAGTTGCATCCAGGCTACACACCGTAGATTCTCGGATCACACTAGAACAATGCTATGATTTTTTGTGATGTCTTTCCATGTGTAAAATTATCCAAATTTCAATTTATATTTGGTCAATCTCGTCGTTCAATTTATATTTGGGCAAAGGTTAACTGCAAAAGTGCATCTCTTTGATATGTTTAACAGCTATAGGAAAGACCTTTTTAGGTCCACGAGAGTGAAAATCATAATAAAAAGTACATTTTGACATTGTCATACTTTGGCCATTAGGAATATAAACGGATCACAAAACAATTAGTAAAGTTTTGGTCGAAATTTCAGGATTTTATAATTATGAAAGCCACGGCAGAACTGTTATTAAAATTTATCGTTAATTCAGGTTTAATAAATATTAAATTTATGTATTGGAATTACTTCCTAACTTTTCTAGTTATGTTGTTCGATTGGGAAAGAAACTTCTTTTTACCTATGACGGTAACTAACTTTATATAAATCAGTCACTATATAACATAATGGTAAATATAAGATTTTAAATTATATGAAATGGAATATGATCTTTTTTTATAATTATTTAATTATTGTCAGAGCGAGCAGTTAACCCTAAAGACGAAAGTATGGACTAGCAAAATAATGAAGCGTAAAAAACATAACGAGTGTCCAAAGGATGATAACAAGGATGATAACCATCTGAGCCCCGAATTAGTTAATACCTATTTATTTTTATCACACGTAGAATTTACCACTTGCTGTCTAATTTTTATGTACGGTAATGAAATTTTTTCTTTGTCTATGAAAATGTTTCGTTTTCATCCAACTTGTGGCAGTTTAGAATTTTTTCAAGCGATACACATCAAACAAACCCACTAACTAAGGGTCAAAGGTGACGCGTGCGATTTACAAGCCGTGGTCTAATCTCGGTCGCAAGTTTAATTTTTAATTATATCTGCTCTCGCGTTCGTTGAATTACTTCGAGGAAATATAGTTTTTTGTAAATAGCAATTATATTTATTTACAGTATCTCGACATCGGGGAGGATATGAACGTACCCGATGACTTCACACAAAGTGAACTGCAGACTGGGAAATGGTGGCGACATTTACTAGCTGGCGGCATCGCCGGCGCGTTCAGCAGAACGTGTACGGCCCCACTTGATAGACTTAAAGTATTCCTGCAGGTAATTACATTGTTTGTTATTTTTTAATGTGCAGAAGACAAGATCTTAGCAATGACACTATTATCCAAACTCTAAGATATTGTAATATTGATATGGCTCTTTGCCAACGTGGCGTCTTTTATACATTTTTGCTTTTTCATTACAACGTACATGCTACCTAAAAATAAGTCATTTGTAAACAAATATCATCTAGGCTACAGCCAGTAAATTACATTTTTTAAATGAAAAAAAAAATCAGTCATTCGTTTATAATTTGTGTTTCACATAATGTGTTTTACGATATGCGTGATATGTATAAGATATATATTGCGTTTTCATTGTTCCAGGTGAATCCAACCAGGGAAAACATGTCGAAATGTTTGGCGCGGATGATCAACGAGGGTGGCGTGACGGGTCTGTGGCGCGGGAACGGGATAAACGTGATCAAGATCGCGCCAGAGTCCGCGATAAAGTTCGCCGCGTACGAGCAAGTAAAGCGGCTCATAAAGGGAGACAAAAAGAATCACCCGCTCGCTATACACGAGCGGTTCATAGCCGGCGCGTCGGCCGGAGCAATTAGCCAAACTGTGATCTACCCACTAGAGGTGCTAAAGACAAGATTAGCTTTAAGGAAAACTGGTCAATACCACGGTATCATGGACGCGGCGCGGAAGATATACGCGAGAGAAGGACTGAAATGTTTCTACAAGGGATACATTCCAAATATTCTAGGGATAGTGCCTTACGCGGGCATAGACCTGGCGGTGTACGAGACGCTCAAGAAGAAGTACATTAGCAAATACCAAGCGAACAACTCGCAGCCCGGCATTCTGTTGTTGTTGGCGTGCGGCAGTGCGTCCTGCACCTTGGGACAAGTGTGCTCCTACCCCTTGGCCTTGGTGCGGACGAGGCTACAAGCTCAAGGTTAATGATTTGGCACTTGAATTTTCAGTGATTGCGATCGAGATTCACTATCAGTTTCACAGAGATCCAACCCACACTCGACACAAATAGGCACTGCAGACACAAACGTGTCTATTTGCTTTACTTCCTCTTTAATGCATGATATGACCTCCTCTAGAAATGCAAACACGTTATTTCAATCCGTGTTTCAATTATTTCTTACAATCACTCTATATAATTATCTATTCTTATGAGTCAGCCTGGAGGATAAGTGTTTACCAAAAATTGAAAATCAGATAACTTAAACTAACGTTTAATCTGTAATGACTTGACTGATTTGAGTTCTAAATATTTTAGAAAAATAACGAATTTAATTCCATGATCGAAACAAAATTGTGCAAACGAGATATAGTTGCCTCGTAATGATGATATTCAATTCATAATAAATTTAAAAAATTATGATTAACCGGTGTTAAGTTTTTAATTGTGAACTCTATTATATATTGTACTAGCTGCACCCGGCAAACGCTGTTCTGCCTTACTCTTATCATTTAGGGGTATGAAAAATAGATGTTGGCCGATTCTCATAGATACCGGATAAGCACAAAAAATCATCAAAATCGGTCAAGCCGTTTCGGAGGAGTCTGGCAACGAAAACTGTGACACGAGAATTTTATATATTAGATATTAATACATGTATTTCTCTCAATATCACAGAGCGATCAGCGAAAGGCGCAGAGGGCACAATGAGCGGTGTGTTCAGAGACATTGTACAGCGTGAGGGCTTCCGTGGCCTTTACCGCGGCATTACACCTAACTTCATCAAGGTAATTATCTATGTCAATACCACTCGGGGATTATACAAAGCTTGAGTTACTTATGTGTGGGGAATGTTGAAGGGAAATTACTAAAGGGATTTGGTTCTTTGAGAATTAATGTATAAAAATATTCTACATTTTTATGATATAGTTTTTTTTGGGGAGTATTGTCACTATTTATTTATAGTAATGACATATTTTATAGAATAAAAGGATGTTACCAGCTATTGTAATAAATGATAAGCGCTCCTGAATATCCGCTACTAAGAGGATTTTGTTTGATTAATAGCAAGTTAATGTATGGGGATAATGTTTATACAATTCAGCATATAAATATAATTGATAATATATTTAATATCATAAAAATATCAGAGTAAGACTAGAATACGTTCATTCACAAATTCCCACCAGCCATCAAAGATCGTAACCTTTCCTACTAGTAGTGCTATTCGCGGTCTTTCTACGACCCATTTCAGACATGAGTCCTTCACAACGCTAATACTACTCAGTAATTTAATGATTGTGAAAGCAAATAAAGAATTGTTTTATTTTATTAAAGATTAAATATAAGAAAAAAGTTATTTTATCTGTGCATGGTTTGAAATCTAAGCTTACTCTGGTATCATGTAGCAGCTCAAACTAATCGTATCGAAATCAATAAAAGGTGATCCCCGCCGTGTCGATCTCGTACGTGGTGTACGAGTACGCGAGCCGCTCGCTTGGCGTCAACATGACGTGATTCCCGCGCCGCGCCCGCTGCACTCGATCTACGGACCGTCGTCCACTCGCCGCGCGGCCAGTAATATCGCTCTATCGAAACATCGCTCGCACGTCGCCCGGAATCGACGCTCGACACCGATTGGCCAACGCAACACAGCGTGCGCGGTGCCGCTGTCACGCTCGACGCTGATTGGTCAAACGCAACACAGCGAGCGTGGTGCCCACTACGCTGATTGGCTAAATACAACCCGGCGTGCGCACTGTACCGCGATATACCTCTATACCGCGCCACACCCGACCGGTGCCTCCTTAGAGCGATATCACTACAAATCAACATTCTAATCGCATTAGCAAATTTTGCATTTGTAAATAGCTCTCCTTTACTCTAAGACTATTTATTGAATTTGTGACTTTTCAATTCCATTAGTTTTTGTCTCTTGACGTTGAATGTTATTTATATGAGCAGGTATTGGTCTGAGTTTGAAATCCAGTGCAATGCTGGAAAATAATCTGTGATTATAATAAATTATGTATTTTTTTTTAGTTTTTTCTTTTTCTTTTTATTTATTGACCTTGCCCCTTACGTATGCTATATTGCAATATCGAGGTTAATTTTATTGCTTTACTTTTAATTTTTTTTAAGCGAGGTAACTTTTTATTTAACTGGTCTCTTGTTTCGGCTGTTACTAAAATTTTCATTACCATTTTTAGATAGAATATATGAATAAGTTGTAACGGTTGCTTTTAAAATTGTCTACTCTGTCTGCCAAGATTATAATTTTCATTAATTTAAAGACAACGCATATTTCAATTCACATTTTCACATTTGACTTCCAATAAATTATCATAGCGAAATAGATGCGGGCATTAAGCCACTTGGTCTGATTAAATGCTCTCTCTGATGCCTTGATTTTCATGAGAATATGTTCAAATTGAAAGAATCATGTGCTTCCACATCGAAATGACCTTCTGAAAGGACCCAAAGAATTTCTTTTGTCTTAATTTTATTTGTAAAGTAATGCATTAGATGCTAATAAGACATTTAGTTAGAAATAAATTGAAATAATCTTAATAACTTATTGTGATTACTATAATAAAAAAGATTTTGTTTCTTTGTAGGTACGTACATATTTGTTAATATAATTGGCGTTGTATTCCTTTGCAAATAATATCGTATTAGATATCTAATATTTTTATAATTCCTATATAAAGGTGTAATATTAAATGTTATATACATACATATTTATAATTATAGATATTCAAACAAATATTTTAGATTGAGAGCTATATAAAACCTGTATCTGAATTCGATTTGAAATCGTAATACAGATAGCCTGAAAAAAATAACGTGCATTTCCATGTTAATCTTAGAGCATTCGATTGTCTCATGTCATTCATGAATATTGACATCGATTGTGATTTTTCGTTCTGTTATTTTATAAGCATTTTGCTATAATATGTAGTCTACTATGAAATTCATTAAAGCAATAATATTTCCATGGTCTGTTGTTGTGTCGAGCAACGTTTTATAGTTTTTGCTGTCTTATAAGATATACTCATTTATTATATAATTATGGTGTTAATATACTGTAGGAATTACGTGTGATATTGGGTTATATTTTAATGTTTTAAATCGGAATTAAGGTTGTTTTATAGTACTTAGTGTGGAAGAACGGAAGCATACCAATTTGATTATGTTTATTTAATAGCATTAAACAGTCCAGAATAAGTAAGAGTATCATATATTTTAAGATCTAAACTTTCCTGTAGCTGGGATAAAAATCGGTCTAGTGAATAACTCAATTCATTGCAAATAGAATGATAAGGAAACATTTACACGCAATTGAAACGCTAGATAAAAGTCATAAATTACCTAATAATGGTTATACAAAAATAAGAAACAAACACTTAATAAAAGCGTATTTTTCAAATGTTTGAACTTTAATGTAATCTGCCTGATTTGTGTGTATGTTTGACTGTTGTCTGTTATCACCAAATAAAATGAAAAAATAAAAAAATATATATTATCATTAAATTCATGTTTTTCAAAATATTTAAAATAGATTTATGAGAAAAACATATTTTCCTAATAATAATGAAACACTGTTAAATATTAATAATACCTAATTATTGAAATCATCTCGCTGATGTCTCTTTCTCATTCTTAAAATATGCTTGAAATTTTTAACTTGTGATAAACAGATACAATTTACTCCATGTCCTTCATAAATAACTTCATTAAAATAACTGTTCAAGATTTACCTATTTATAGTTCAAAAATGAATGTTCGATGCTGTAAGAATAAGTAAGAAGAGACCCTCAGCAAGAATTCCATTTAAAACGTGTCATGGCTAGTTACGACTACAACTTAATCTGTATGTAATAATTTTAAAATAACCACTGTATGGGGCCTTTCTAATGCGTATTTTAAAACTGTATCTCGCCTAATTCCAGAATTTTAAATATAAAGAAATGGTAGTATGAAGCTGAAATATATGCTAAACAATGGTCAACCCGTTTCGAATTGTATAAAATGTACATGTGTACGAAATAATTTATTGCTTGAAAACTTGAATGATAAGCTTAACGTTAGATGTATAAGTGCATACTGTAATTTATTGTTTGTTGAAATATTTCAATAAATTATTGTTTGTTGATTATAATTAAATCAAATTTCCTCTATATGTTTTTAATTGTTTTATCCTAAGAAGTTTTAAACGTAACCTAGATTCGTTTCCTTTCTATACTATAAACAAGCAATTGATTATAATTTGAAAATAAGTTTTATACAGTTGTTGGTATAACTCGTATACAATGCATAGCATGCATAATAGATATCTAATTTCTCATAATTTAAAAAGCTGCCGAGTCATAATTATCATCAAGAAAGGTAAGCAAAAACATCCTATGACAAGCAGCATACTATGAAAACTTGTCTGCAGTTTTGAATCTCTGATACGACTTCTATCCTATTATTTATACGACCTGTTCTCTGGAACTACGTATTAAATATTTTTCCGTTAGATTGTTCAATGAAACTGAACGTTGCAAATATGGGATACAACTAATTTGCAATTACGATATGCGTATTATTTTAATGTTTTGACATAATATTCACATTTTTCAGCAAAAAAGTAAATTATTAGTTTTTTTCTGCTATAGTCAAAGCGAGGACATTTTATGTTGCGCAGCATATTATATAGGTACAATAGAAACATAATGCCATCAAGTAACTTTAATTGTAATTGACTTTCTTTTCAAATTATTCTATAGTAGAGACGAATGCTAATCTAGCGGCACATATTAGAAGGACATTCAAGTTCAATTAATATATTTGGTACATTGATAGAATAAGACATATTCATATATCTTAATCTTTTTCTTTTCTATACATTATATATGATATAAAAATATTGCTTGATTTTGGTGATTTTATTTTATCATAAGAATAGTTTCTCTTGTTCTATGAAGCAATTTAAGCCTAGTCTGACTTGAATTTATCTGGTTTTTTTTAAAGGTGGGAGAAGTAATTTGTTAAGGGTTCACTGCTCATCAATTCTTCGTCGAAGATACTTAAATGTTCTTTACGTTTTAGATACGTCGAAGATATTTAAATGTTGATACTAGATACCTATTCAATTTGAGATGTAGGTTTCACACAAATACATTCTGTGCACGTATATATTCTGTGTACACTCTGTTATCCATGGTTGCTTTTGACATTGAGATTTGACAGGTATATGACAATTCAGTGACTTTGTTAAATTGTCTTTCTTTTATAAGCAGCACGTGTAGACGCGGTTGACTTCATTATCGTCGCATGAAATTAATAGGTATTCGATTAATTTACTTGTTTTGTTTAAAAAATTAATATTTTATTGTTTATTATAACGTAACGTGATCTAAATATGAAATATTCGGTATCACAAAGTCTAAAATTATTCATCATCTAAACAATTTATAAGTGTGTAACGGGCTATGTAATGCGGTTTCATAAAGTAATCTTAAAACTAGCATGAACTGTTCACGTGCAAGTATAAATACAAATAATTTTCTAGTTTAGGTTACATATATAACAATGCCGTCTGACGCGAAGAAACGAGCACAGCAAAAGAAAAAAGAACAGGCGAGCAATAGGAATAAAAAACCCATCGCGAAAGTAACAACCGCTGAACAGAATGGAGCAGATACCAACGGTACTAAAGAAGAACGTGAGCTCACCGCTGAAGGTAATTTAGTCACGCTTTATTTGAAATTTAGAAAGGGGAAATAATTCGCTTATTTTGTTTATATTTATCGTACATTACAAAAAATGTGTTTAAATTTTTTTAAAACAGATTGTAGTATAACCAAACTAATAACAAACTTTGACAATGAATTGACTTATTGTCTTAATTTTTTACAGAGGCACTATGCCTTAAATTGGAAGCTGAAGCAAAGATGAATTCTGAAGCAAGGTCATGCACTGGTACTTTGGCCGTCCATCCCCGTTCCAGGGATATCAAAATAGCTAATTTCTCCATTACTTTCTATGGAAGTGAACTGTTACAGGACACCCTACTCGAATTGAACTGTGGAAGAAGATATGGCCTTGTGGGACTGAATGGATGTGGTATGTACATTTTTAGAAACATTGCTTTTTGCCTTAAGAATTAATTGTTGTAACATTTTTAATGCAATATGGCAAAGTTACTGTACTTTATTTTGTTATAGCAATTATAATTTTTTATTTAGCAATAATATTTTTTATGTTAGTTTTAATTACTTCTATGCAAGTTAGTTTATCTTTATCATGGTAAAGATAAAATAATTGATTAACATATTTCAAATTGGTTGTGATTGTCTGTGACACTTGAAAATAAAATTGTCTTCATTGTTGCTGTGAAATTTATAATCTATAAAATGTGTTACTATTTCAACTAAAATGTTTTATTCAGTAACAACATTGATACTTCCTTTTATGATGACAGAATTGATTTTACAATTTTATATTGTATAAATTGTGTCAACCTTGTGTGACTGTTGAAGCATTGAATGAATTTTTAAAAGGTTTGTTTCAATAATTGCACCACTTATGCCCACTTATCGTTTTATTCTTGAAGTAATATTATGTTTGATTTATAATAGCTATGCGAATTGTGATTTGGCGAATTGTGAAATGTTTATTGTAATAAAATCTGTAGCTCAAAAAGTTAAAATTTTTCAAATAACTGGAATAAACTCAGATTTATATCATATCACAATATGAATAATTCATGTTAGTAAATGTGTCTTATCTAGAATGTCAATACGATGCCCTATAGATATCCTGTAGATAATTATAGATGTGACTACTGCTATGGGAAATAAAGAGGAGATATACTAATATTATAAATGCGAAAGTTCGTAAGGATGTATGTGTGTTTGTTGCTCTTTCACGCAAAAACTGCTGAACCAATTGCAATGAAATTTGGTATGTAGACAGCTGGACAACTGGAATAACATATAAGCAGTTTTTTATCCCGATATTCCAAGGGGATACGGACTTACGCGAGTGAAACCGCGGGGCGCAACTAATGCTACTGTAAGCATTGTAAATGCTATTAAATTGAAATATATTTCGCGACATAGCAAACTGTCGTAATGTTTTGATTGCTTATCAACCGCTTACAATCTTTTGGTATTTTTTTTTTTTTTTTGGTAAAATGCAATTTATCACAGTGAAACCATTTAATTGAAAAATGATATTCTACAGACGCATCTTGTTTGAATAGCTATGATGGGTTTGGTTAGGTTCCTATTATGTTAATATCTACACAGATTAATTATTTTCTACAAAAAAGGTGATCAAATTCCCAGAAAGGAGGTAGAAATCCAAAAAAAGTTAGGAAATGTAAATTTTTGACATAAGAATTAACTGCAAGCGTTTATAAACGGTGAAATTACACATTTTGTCCATGACAGACACATTTAGTCTTCTGTAAGATCGTCTAATCAGGGACAGCCTTCAGATAGTACACAGTTTAACAGGCGGCAAATTGTGATTTAACAGTTTCACTTTGATACTTCAATATGTACTGTAAAATTATTGGTAAGATTATTAGAAGTTTTGAAAAAAATATGTGTTTTGTACCATACATGGTGTATGTTTTTTACAATTCTTCAGTCACATAAACAAATGAGTCTGGGGATATTTTATATGTTCTACTGTGGGTTACCCCATTTGAACAGTGACACTTGCTGATTATTTTGTTATATGTGGTGGTTAAGGGATCTTCTCAGTGGCAGGTCAAAAATAAATTTAAAGTGTAAATATTTTATTGGATTACTAGCTGTCGCCCTGGCTTCGCTTCGCTCGGTACATTTATAACCTATATCAAACAGTGTAATTGTAGCTTTTGAATGGTGAAAAAAGAAATTTTTGAAATTGGTCCAGCAGTTTTTGTGAAAAAATGTTTCAAACATACTTACGTATAAGTCTTTCTTCTTTATAAAAATACATTGTATTATTTGTGTGTTTAAGATATATATTGTATGTTTTATGGGATTATAGATGCAGTGCAAATTTACAATTTCTATGCAATTGCTTTATTCAAATGTTTTTTATGTAATACACATACATTTTATATTACAAGAAATAATAAAATAGTGGAGTTATCATGAAGTTCATTACTGCGAAAAAAAAAATATTGTGGATTTATATACAGATTATATTATATCCATGTTACTTGTTTTGAACTTCATGTTACATAGTTGGATTTACCATAGTTTAAATTATTTAAAACATTGCAGGAAAGTCATCGTTGCTGGCTGTACTGGGTCGTCGCGAAGTGCCAATACCGAACCACATAGATATCTTCCATTTGACGCGAGAGATGCCCGCGTCCGACAAGACGGCGCTCGAATGCGTCATGGAGGTGGACGAGGAGCGTATCCAGCTGGAGAAACTCGCAGAGGAGTTGGCACAGTGCGAGGATGATGGTAAGATTTTATGTTGACTGTTAACAGTGAATGCTTATTGTGTAACTGTACGTTTAAAGATTAATTTAAAATGTCGTATTTCTCTAAATCTCTACTAGCTAATAACAGAGTTTGTTTACACAGTTTAGAAATAAGAGCCATATGTATTTATATGGAGAGCATTAAAGTGATAGACATAAGTTTGTAGGAATGGCTTTAGAAAGGCAACTGAGTTTTTGCAGTATTAATTTTGTATTACACAATTTTTCTATATATTGATATGATTATTTGATAAGGATACAGTGTAAATAGTCTTGTATATGTTAAATACTGTTGTTTCATTAGCCTTTTTGTTGCAGAATCACAGGAACAATTGCTAGATGTGTATGACCGTCTGGAAGACTTAAGTGCTGATACTGCGGAAGCTCGTGCTGCTAACATCCTTCACGGTCTCGGGTTCTCGAAAGAAATGCAACAGAAGGCTACTAAGGACTTTTCAGGAGGTAAAACATATTTACTGAGATGTACTCTCCTAAGTCTTAATCAAGTCAGTATTTTTTCTCATGTACGTACTAAATAGCAAACAAACGTCAATATTTACTATTACATTTAAAGTAGGTGTATCGTTTGAAAATTCTTTAAAATGTGTTATACTTTCGTGAGTTCATTAATAATCAAACTGGTGGTCATAGAATGAATACAAACGTGAAATAATACAAACCTGCCCAGCATATAGGACATATCTTTTAAATTATTTAAATATCGTCACATTACATTCAATAATTAATGTACCCTTTACACAGGTTGGCGTATGCGTATTGCGCTCGCCCGTGCTCTGTATGTGAAACCTCACCTTCTGCTACTCGACGAACCCACTAACCATCTCGACCTTGACGCCTGTGTATGGCTTGAAGAGGAACTTAAACAGTAAGTTCTATATACAATGCTAATAAAATAACCAAACAATGTTAAAATGGAATTATTTATTTTCATTTTTGTTGTTTTTGAATTGTAACAAAATGAAAAGTTTGTCTGTGGTTATTGTAAATAATTGTATTAAGAATTTATTAAAAAACATTAAAGCCTAACTGAAAGTTCAATATATGTATATACTCACATTTAAACAACTTGTTTAAAGATTCGAAAGTAAGCTATTTTATTTTGGAATTCGACGAAACTATTATAATGCTCTTTCTTTTTCCATTATGAAACTTTATGAACAGTCGGAATTTATTTATATGAACATGGCATCTATTGAACTAACTATAAAATAAAATTTAAAATTCTAGGTATAAAAGGATTCTAGTATTGATCTCACATTCTCAAGATTTCCTAAACGGCGTGTGCACAAATATCATCCACATGAGCAAACGCAGGTTGAAATACTACACCGGTAATTATGAGGCATTTGTGCGCACGCGCATGGAACTACTCGAGAATCAGATGAAACAGTATAACTGGGAGCAGGATCAGATCGCGCATATGAAGGTATGTAAATTTAAATGTTACAAATAATCACACCTAATACTCAATATGGACACAATATTTATTGAAATTTGATATTTACAAACCTAATAAGTATATAATATAAAATTTCCATAACAAATACAAAACCATCCAATGTATGTATAATCTTTTTTAATAGGTTTTATTTATATTCACAGAACTATATTGCTCGGTTTGGTCACGGTTCAGCTAAATTGGCTCGTCAAGCGCAGTCTAAGGAAAAGACTTTGGCCAAGATGGTTGCTCAAGGTCTCACGGAAAAGGTGGTGGATGACAAAATTCTTAACTTCTACTTCCCGTCTTGTGGCAAGGTTCCGCCGCCCGTTATTATGGTTCAGGTAAATTGTAGACATATTTTAAATGTATGTTAAATGGACATGCAATTGCCTATTTGATTAAACTATTGTTTAAAAAATTTAAGTTAAGGCTATTGTATTGATGGTGAAAATACATAATTTGGCACCATTTTATGTGTTGTCAAAGGAATTTAAAGACAGATATGCTTTCTTCTTGTATTTTTAGAATGTGGCGTTCCGATACACCGATGAAGGGCCATGGATCTATAAGAACTTGGAATTTGGTATTGATCTGGATACGCGGTTGGCTCTCGTCGGCCCTAACGGGGCTGGCAAGTCCACGCTACTGAAATTACTTTATGGAGATGTGAGTATTTATTGAAATCAAAGCGAGGAAAATAATTGAAATGTCTCTAGACTAAGGTTTTTAAGATTACATTTAAAAATAATAATTATTCATAAACTGTTTAAATTGTGTGTCAAATGTAATACTAATATAAATAGTCAACCAGTGAACTTGTATTAATCTAAATCCAAATGTATTTATTTTAATTAATGTTCCAGTTGGTGCCCACTACTGGTATGATCCGCAAGAACTCCCACTTGCGCATCGGCCGCTACCATCAGCATCTGCACGAGCTGTTAGATCTGGACCTGTCTCCGCTGGACTACATGATGAAGGAGTTCCCCGAGGTCCGGGAGCGGGAGGAGATGAGGAAGATCATTGGACGATACGGCTTGACTGGCAGGCAACAGGTTATTGAACAGGTTTTGTTACTTTGGTGCGGGCAACCAAACTGGTGGATCACCTGGTGGAAAGCAATGGTGGTCACCACCCAAAATTTATGACCAACATTCATTTACAGAGAGCATTGTCTCGATGACGATAAATCTGTGCTGTGTTGTAAGTATTCATTGTAATTATCACTTTATTTCATGGTAGTTATGTTCGAGGTCTACCATTTGATCATTAGAAGACTGCCTGCCTTAAACTGACAAATTTCAGATCGTGTTTGTTAGTTTTTTTGTTTATTGTACTTTAACATTTCAACTGTATACTCGTAAACCCATGCAATGTAATATTATCACAATTTTCTGTGTCCATTGCTCGGCCAAGGTGGCAATTCAAACTGAAACACATCACCATTTAAAACGTTACGATAACCTGCTTAACATGGTGTCCAGGTGTGTCCGATGCGTCAGCTGTCTGACGGGCAACGTTGCCGCGTGGTGTTCGCGTGGCTCGCGTGGCAAACCCCGCACCTGCTGCTGCTGGACGAGCCCACCAACCACCTGGACATGGAGACGATAGACGCGCTCGCGGACGCAATCAACGAGTTCGACGGCGGCATGGTGCTGGTCAGCCACGACTTTAGACTCATCAATCAGGTGGGTCGCGGTGGATGATAAAAAAAAAACTTCGACGCTTCTTAGTTTTTTAGTCATATTGATAAAGTATGGTCGTGAAGTATGTAGTGTCGCGTACATTGTTATGACCTATCACTTTCGCAACCGCGTTTATGTGATGGCCATAGGAGCCCTGTGTCCCTGTAATGGGAATATATTATATGGGCTGATTATATGAGGAAGTTAATACTTTTAGATTGGCTGTCCTGCCAACTTACTTGATTCTCAAATAAAACTTAAATAGCAATACAACATTATTTTGTATTTACATACTTAATTGTCATGGTATTAATAACTGTATTTAACATTCTAGGTTGCCGAAGAAATTTGGATCTGCGAAAATGGAACTGTGACAAAGTGGGAGGGTGGTATCCTGAAGTACAAGGATCACCTGAAGTCGAAGATATTGAAGGACAACGCAGACAATGCGGCTAAAATTCGAAAATAACCTTACATAACTCACAAACTCTTCCTGACAAACAACAGTTGACTTGATCACTTAGATCCAATAATAATTTTAAGTTAAATATCCGACTTTTTATAAAACTTAAACGGTTAAAATGCAGTCTGATTAGAAACTTATGAATGTATATCCGCTTGCTATTTGCTTACAATCGGGTAGGTAGTTTTTAGTTTCTGTTAAATATTAATTTATATAGCCCTAATAATCACATTTTAAAATTTATATAACCAGCCATTAATAGGTTTTTGCGGCGTCTTTATTCATCTTTTTAGACACTGATAGAGTAAAATCAATGTAAGCAAGCGGATTTTAATTGCTTTGTCTTCGAAACAAGACTTAATTAACAAAAAAGTCGGAAAATCGTTACAATATTCGAGAGCAAAATTAACTCCAGCCTCTTAATGTTATGACTAGATAGCTAGACGCACTAAATTCTCGCTTGCACTGTACCGTGCAATACGTATACTTAAGAGGAAATGTGGCCGGAGAGACTTGAAATTTTAGGTATTTGGAGGAACTAGCGTTGTCGCTCTGCGGGCGCGGATTTTCCATGTCTGGGTAAATTTCCAGTGAGTAAGTGTCGCCAAAGTGAGCGATTCGTTCATAATATGTACTGAATAAGAAGTAAATACGCTGTGCCTCTATGTTTTTATTTTCAGTGATAGTCGTCAAATTTGCACAATAAGCCTTCTGTTGATAGCCGACTTTTACAGGCTATTTTGAGTATTTTTAGAGGGTTCCAGTGCTTATAAACAAAAAGTATCATAAAAAAGGTATAGAGGCATATAACATATTCATATTAAATATTCTGTAAAAAATCATTGCTTGGCGATCAATATCCGGGGAGAAAACAGACGAAAGCGTTTGTATGGAGAAAATACCTACCGCGTTTCCTCTTAAAATGGTGCACTAATAATACAATTGATTTGTTATGTAACTAGAAAAATTTAGCCTCAAATAACTTAAAGACGAATGCGAAATAGAAGTATTATAATAATAGTGATATTGTTTGTTTACTGTTAATGCTAACAACAATTTTTAGAAAAATATATACATGTTTAATCGATTTCGTTGTGAGATACATATAATAAATAGCTAAATGGGGAACGAAGTAGCCGGTCCATATACTCTTAGCGTTTCTTGGTTGAGTATAATACTATGTTACCAGGTGTATATTAGTTTGCATTTTCTGAATTATCTGATGAGTGCTTTGAATATTTTGATTTGATTTTAATTCGAGTTTCGATCTTTCAGTTGTTTCAATTACAAGAGATATAATTTTGATTTGATATTTTTGTTTTCTTCATAAGACTAGAGGCCTTAATTCACGTGCTCAAAATATTCTGCCTTTGAAATGTATGAAACTGCCTTCCGCGAATACCAGTGTACACACAATGTGGGGCCGGCTTTATGTAATGTAAAGCGAACGGCTGGTGGAGCACATAATATATAAAATGATAGTTTGTGCTGGCTATCGACGTGTAAGCTTTGCCTTCCCTTGTTGTTCTAGTACAGTGACATTGGGTTTTTGAAATATTGAAATACAAACATTACGTTTATTGAAATAAGTATATGTATTAATAATTATATTATTTACAATCTATACGAATACGAAGCAATAATAGTTAATTAGATAAATATTTATTGTGTATTCAAAAACCCAGTTGTTGTTCTTGTAGCTCCGTGACATGTTTCATTTCAATAGTGATTGTAATTGACCAATACAGTGTGATCTAGGAAATAATTGATTTATTTGTGGATATTTAATACATGTGATTTCAATAAATGGATCAAATGGTGCATTTTATTTTCTTTTAACGGTCCCCATGTATTATTATAATTAAATCATAATGCTACTACAACTATTATATAAACTGATGCACATTATTTTGTTCCATAAAATATGTGACAGAAGGTGGCAGTATCTTCTACGTTGTATAACTCCCTAGAGCTATTAAATTTTTATGTATGTATGTCCATTACCTGTTTGTGATGTGAAAAAGTAAAAGTCGGGGGTTCGAGTGTGCAAGAAATAAATTTATTTTTTTATTATATGCATGCTATTCACATATTCACTACTCAAAACGGTGAAGCATAACATGAGGAAATTACCATGTTGAAGAATCTAAAGTTCGACGACATGTAGCGTGGTGGTTTATGGACTGAACTCTCATAGGATGCCCTGATGGGCAGGGACCTCCTGGCCCCAAAGCTGTAACCTCTCTTGGTCGGGAGAAATATTTTATAACATATTTTAATTCAATAATATATTAACAATTATTTATTCATATTAAGTTTGGGTGTAACAATGATAATGAAGTTCAGATAATGTATTTGGATAGAAGCTTTCGATATTAATATGTTAAAACCAGTATGTCTACGTTAGTTCCCACAGAGGCAGTTCTCACCCTTTGTTTACATGCATGTGTATCCGTCAAACACCATCAGCACCCAAGAAAAACCAAGATATAACAAATTACTAAAGACTTCTTGATCGAGTTCTAATTTCAAACAAATATTAACTTCTTTTTTAGCTCATAAAATCTGCCAAAGACTAATGACATAGAATTTTTCACAATAATAAATTAATGTCGTCGTTTTGAATTTCTATTATTGGCTTTCATATAATAAATGATGATTTTGATAATGCTATTTAAAAGTGCGGTGTAACAAACAAAAGTCATCGCGGTATGTTCACTTAGCTCCTCCTAGAAGTGTTGAAGTATCATTTGTTTTGCAAGTTATTAGTAGAAAAATTCCATTAAGTATTTGGGTACAACATGTCAAAAGATGCCAAAGGTAAAGATGCTAAGGCTCACGATCCAAGCGCTTTCATGAAAGATTTTATAGCAGGCGGAGTATCTGCCGCTGTATCAAAAACTGCTATGGCACCAATGGAACGGGTGAAACTAATTTTACAAGTACAACACGTCTCCAAACAAATATCAGAGGATAAACGTTATAAAGGTAAAACCTTACAGTTAATTTGAATCTTAAATAACAGTAGGTAATAGGTAAAGCTAAATGTTTATTTTTGCAGGCATTGTGGACGCTTTTATACGTATACCGAAAGAACAGGGTTTAGGATCGTTGTGGCGAGGAAACCTAGCAAATGTTATTCGATATTTCCCCACACAAGCTCTGAATTTTGCGTTTAAAGATGTGTATAAAGGCATGTTTTTGGAGGGCGTTGATAAAAATGCGCAATTTTGGAGGTATTTTGCTGGAAACTTGGCATCTGGCGGTGCGGCCGGTGCTACGTCTTTGTGCTTCGTCTATCCTTTAGATTTTGCACGGACGAGGTTACTTATCAAAACATGTATTTATCGATCATTTTATTTTTGTCCATATACCTGTTCGAAACAATATTTTTATATTACAACAGATTAGCTGCTGATGTCGGGAAGGGCAAGGCCAAAGAATTCAATGGGCTCGTAGACTGTTTAATGAAAACATTGAAATCAGATGGTCCAATTGGCTGGTATCGAGGTTTTGTTGTATCAGTACAAGGCATTATAATCTATCGAGCTACATACTTCGGCTTATATGACACAGCTCGGGGAGTACTCATCACAGATCCAAAAAATACTTCTATATTCTTCTCATGGGTTATAGCTCAGGTAATTTCTGACATGCATTTAATATGGTAATAGCCAACATTTGTTATGCATAATTTTGTATGTGTAAAAATTATCGTTATGTAAATGATTTTGTAAGTTAGATGTCGTTTATGACGTAATACAACGTCCTTATAATATTAACTGACCTTGATTATTTAGTGATCGGTTTAGTCCTATGTTAAGATTTATGGCTAACAGGGTTGGTAACTACCACTGAAATAGAGGAAAATAAAACATGAGATCAACAGATTTCTTCTTTATTTTTTACAGACTGTAACAACAATTGCCGGTATTGCATCATATCCTTTGGACACGGTGCGGCGACGCATGATGATGCAGTCAGGTAGACCTGTTAATGAGCGTCTATACAAAAACACACTCCATTGCTGGGCTGTTATAATGCGTACAGAAGGGCCTGGTGCATTCTTCAAAGGTGCCTTCTCCAACGTCCTTCGAGGCGCTGGTGGTGCATTTGTGCTCGTTTTGTATGATGTTATTAAAAATCTTCTCTAACACGTGGTGCCCGATTTGAAAGAGTTATTTTATAAGTAGTTTTTTACTTTTGTTTGTTATTGAAGTGTTGCGGTGTTTATAAAATTCGTAATAGATTACTAGTAATAGATTATAAATTTTATTTGAAGGACCTCCGAATGGTCGAGGTCCTATTAACTCTATGAATCACGATCTACGTTTAATAAAAAAAATTTTGAACTTTCGTATTTTAATTTCTAGTATATCACATTAATCCGAGAATTCTAAAGCAGCCAAAACTAAACAAAAATCAATGTGCCAATCCTTCAGCAGATAAATTAATATTTCAAGGGTCAAATGGATATTCTTTGAAGTAAATCTCTTAATACAAAAAAAAAAAAATGAAATTTTTCCTTTTCAAGGATAGAAGAAAATGTTTTGAATGATTAATACATAATTCCTTTATTTTATATCGCACAACAACGCGACTCCTCGTAATGTCCAATGTCTAGGGTTACTGTCTGTCTCAAAATCAATTGAGCCCACGTATTTAGCATCAGTCCTTTGTGGCTTTCTATAAATTGGACATTCGTAAAGTCTAGGATCCTTCCCTGCTGTTGTGTTTATAGCAAAAATGTAAATGACTGGCATTTGCTCATACAGAACTTTCGGTTTTGATTCTATTAACTTGCCAGTTTTTCGGTCCAGAGACGCTCCTAAAATAATAAAAACAAATTGATATTATAAAAGATGTAAAAAGGTTTTATAATTAATTACACGAAATGTTTAAGCTACCTTCAAGAAATAGTCCGTACACATAGACCCCTTCAGTTGGTCCTTCGTGAACGTCTTCCCGATTTAATTTGGTTATATGATTTTGTAGTACTACTGAATCTAAGGCCCATCCTTTGTGGCTACGCGTTACTTCCTAAAACATTCAAATGTATTTTTATCATTGTGATGACCTTCCCGGGCTTTAAAAGTTCATAGCCTCTTATAAATACTCGTAAATCCATTAGTATATTTAATAAATAGACGAGCCTTATACCTGTCGCATGGCTGTCAAAAATCCTTGAGGATTGAAAAAGCCTGTCATCCAAAATGTATTAGGCCTTCCATTACGTAACCATATACGATATTGTTGTTCACGTTCTAAAAGCTCTGTGTACCAAAAACCTAAAGTTGCAGATTCCCAAGAGACCTATTACAAACAGAAGAAGCTTGTTAATTATAAGTAATTTTAATGTTATTAAGAGACAAAAAACAGTGTTATGTATACCTTTAACCATTGTGATGGTATACGTGCGTCGTACATGGCGTCCAGAGATTCTCGTAAACCTTGACTCATCACTATGGTACCGTCAATAGCCAACTTCAGATCACAAAGAGTTGTATAAACGGTTTTGATAACCCTCTGTATTCGATCGATTTCTTGCCTAAAACGTATTTCTGTGAGACACGTAACCTCCAAAACGACAAGTTTTACAACAAGTATTCATTATATGCGCGACATTATATAAAGACAACTTCAATACCTACCTTAAGAAAATATTCATCGGAAGAAAAGCACCCATTTTTTGGAGGGCTTCTCGTACTTCAAATGTTATATATTGCTTGGGTAGTTTCTCTAACATATCATCAGCTAGACGGTAAACGATACTTTCTCTAGTTTCTCCACCTTGACTGCCTCCTTCTTTAGGCTGTACGCTTAAAATGGTATCTAAAATATCTTTAGCGCTGTTAATTTGATACGTAATATCTGCATTACCATGAAGACCAAAGACTTCTGGAGTATCGGTTAATGGCAGTTGATTAATATAATCCACATACCCTTGAAGATTTCTAGTTTGTGGTACTTTATACCCTTTATAGAATTCGAACCCGGGGCGTAATAGAACATCACAAAACCAAACGTTAGTAAACGTAGTTAGTAAACGCTTATCAAAATCATCGGTCACCCGACCACCATATTGCACTTCACCTAGCATATAGCAAATTGTTGGCCATGATATTCCCTTCTTCGGATCGATTTCGTCCAAGTGATTTTGTATGAACTGCACACTTGCTGCATAATCCGCTTGGTTAAATTCGTAAGGAATATTCCAACCCAATGGACCAAATTTTCTTCTCTCTTGTACTATTGTATGTAAAAATGCGACGGCATATAGTAAGGGTGGCCATTGGGGTAAAGAGGAATAATCGAGAGTGTCTTGAGTTATGTTTTGATAAGTTCTTTTCATACTCGCTCGTATACCTTGAGGTGGTTCATTAGTAAATTTGATAGCCATTTGTAATAATCCTATCGGGAAATCTGTGTGCACTTCTGTGGTTAACCAGAGACGGAATGATTCTTGTATATGCTCGGTTTCTATTAGTGCATCCATGGCTTCTACGCAAAACGGAAGGGACAAGTGAATGTTTTGAAGCAAAACCCAGCCACCTTCATTCATGGAGTCCGAAATCATTTTACGGGCGACAATTTCTTGTCCTTGTCCCATTGAAACAGCTTTAAGAACTGTAAACACACAATGAATAATTAAGAATATTATATACCAGAAAAAATACTAATTTTAGCTAAAATACATACCAATTTCTTTGGATTTTGCAAGGGATGCAATTTGAGCTGAAGGATCGGATCCAATAGACAGAATACAAATAAGTGGTGTCCTTGGTTCAGACTCCTCCCATGTTATCTCCAAGTTTAAAATACGACCTTCACCATATTCAGCTCCAAGCGAGTCTAAAAAAGCACATGATTATTTTTTAGCCTTATCTATGTATCCAAAGTTGTATAAAACACATGTTACATTTATTTATGTTATTAATACATTGTTTTACTTTACCGACAATATATTTCCTAGCTTGTGAAAGTGTTCGATCGGGACTCCAAGATCTAATGAGTAGAAGTTTACGAAATACATCGAGACTATCGTGGTACCCACTAGGAATTGTATCTTCTTCTGGTTTAGCTTTTTCGTACCATGTTCGCCATTCTTTTTCATTAGTTGATATCTAATAAACGTAATTAAGTTAGATACAAGGAAATATATAAAACCTAAAATTATACAATTTTAATTAATTATTTATATCAGTGTTATACTTACTTTACTAAGAACATCAGAAAATGTCTTTAATTTACTTATTTCTACTAAATTTAGCCATGTAATATCCAGAATCCATTTAAATGGTTTTGGCGTAACTGCATTTAAGTCAAGAGACGCACCCCCTTTAACAAATGCCATGAACTCATCGTGTGATATAAGGCCGCGATGACAATCTATTTTCATTGCCAACATCAGTGTAAATAATGCTTTATGTCTTTCATATAAACTTCGTAGTGTGAAAGCCCATACTTCGTGGGTTAAATATTTAAGAATTATATTTATGCGCTCTTCAGTTACGTTACTTTTGGCTGATTTTGTAATAGAATTATCGAAAATTGTCAAAAATTGTTTTAATGAATTTTGGTACATAATATTAACGTTACTCATTTCTACTATCAAAAAATATAAAATCGACCCTCGAGCAGCTACTGCTCTAAATTCTTCTCTTGCCTTTATGATTTTCTTCTCTGTAACTTCAGCTACCTTTAGCTTTTCATTGACTTCTTCAGCAGTTGTTTTGGTTACTTGCAATACTTGAATTAAAGCTTCATCATCAACGAGGGAACCCTCTGAAGATGTTAAGCGGCAAAGTAAATTATTTTCTAATTCCTTCATACTCCTTTGATTTTTCATAACAGATTCAAATAGAGCCACACGTTCTTCTTCTAAGTCTGATTTTTCCATTAAAATAACACGACCTAGCAACTGATCTTCAAGTCCTTGCATTGTCACCGTGAAGTCGATAATTGACGTTTTAGCGCTAATTTCTGGTGAATAAGCTGGATTTGGTAGCTTTGTGGTAATATAAAGCATGAAACCAGGCATTACATCGCATTCTTTATCACCAACTATTACTTTTTCGATTGAGCCTGATTTTATGAAATTCTTTTCTAACACATTGTCTATAACCGGATCTAATTCAACCCCCACATCCTCAATCAAAAGAGGTCTACCTAACGAAAGACTGTCCTCAAGGTGAGTTCGGAAGTACTTATGATTTAGTGATGTTATCTGAAGTTCATTTGCACTTTCTTTATTTTTAATCCAGTTTTTGCCTTGACTTTGGGGATCTACTAAAAGGGGATATGAGCTAGATTTAGTAACAATAAGAGCATTCTGTACAGACAGTTCGTCATTTGGTAAGCCTTGAAGCGTCCATTCGGATATAGTTGCACTTTCAACTAACATGTTTGTTATATTTAGGTTATCTGTGACAGGTATTTGTTTACTTTTTAAAATCCCCATCCACGTATTAAAAAGATTATTTCTAAATTCTTGATTGTACGGACCACAATAAGACAAAAATCCTGTGGCTAATACTACATCTCCAACTAATCTCCCTAGTTGTTTCTTAAAATCTTTACTCTGTTGAGTCCATCTTATTTTTTCTCCACCCAATCCATTGATAAGCTGGGTTGCCGCAGTCATTTTTCTTAAACAAACATTAGCAGCATCTGTTAGTTGTTGTTTCTCAGAAACTGCAGATTCATATTGTTCCTTTACTTTTCTTAACGACATTTCACGTTCTTCCAGTTGCCTTTCAGCAGATGCTAAATCTTCCATAGCGACCTAGAAATTGAATAATATCCTATATAACACACAACACATAAATTAAGTCATGTATGTAAAAAAAAAATCATACCTTTAATCTCGCTTCTTGTAGCATTAAGCTAGCTTTCAATGGTAATACTTCTTTATTTACACTATGGAAGAAGGCCATTGCTTTCGTCCACGATAACAAACCTGCTACGTCTCCACAAACACGTTTAGCTGTATCCATATTATAATCTTCCATTTCAAAATAAGGTACAAGGTGCTCTACCATTTCATTATTAATAATATCCTTAGGGTAATTTTGTAGTTGTAGCAAAAATGTTGTACTAGCCATCATCTAAAAAGATTGTATATGTCATTGAAAGACATGAATTAATTTTTAAATATTGTCTATTTTTGCAATGTTAGGTTACCTACCTTTAATGATTCAGCCCAAGAAGGTTTTGGACATGGTGCCGCCGTATCTGGTATAACTGGATGAAGTCTTCTCTGAAATAAAATTAAGACACAATCCATAATCCTCATAATAAGGTGTGGAGGTCTGCCCAGCTTTCTGACTGTGGCTATGTGTGCTGGTTTTATTGTATTAAGGGCAGCTTCAGCTTCTTCAAGTGCAGGCTTAGCAGCTTCAAGTTTCCTTTCAGCCTTTTCTTTTTCCTCTGCTATATATGCAACCAAAGCTTCCGCCTTTTCTTTTACAACTTGGACTTGATTTTTTACTATTTCAGCTTGCATGGCCCTTTCAGTTACTTCAGTAAGTACTCGATCTGCTTTTTCAGATGCTAAGGCTAAATCTTGTTCCATTACAGCTAAGTCTTTTTTTAAAACTTCTACTGATATCGACGCTTCCCGTAACTTTTCTAAACCAGTATCCATGCGAAGTGCGCCATCACCTAATTCTTTTTGTTTCATTTGGTATATGGTTTTGTAGCCTCCTATGAAACTAAGATAAGATTTCGGCGTTACGTGTGATGATCTTCGAAATCTTTGGAAGTATTCTGTGGAAACTTGCGAGACAACATCTTGTATTGTTCCAAGAACTGTAACTAACTCTTTTTTTACTTCTTTAGTACATTCAATTTCAAATTCTGCTAAGAAATGATCAGCTACTGAAACTAGAGCATCTTTCGGCCATGGTTGGAACCAGTCTATCGTGCAACCTGATATTAGTGCCGGGAATCTTAAAGCTCTGTAACGGAAGGCTTCACTTACCTGAAAAGAAAACATGCGGTTAGAGAGATTTTAAAAATTAAACAATATTTATTACGTTCTCCATTTACTTACAGGTGAAAAGCATAAGACCACATGCAGATTTTGGCATGTCCTATTGAGAAAGTATTCCATTACCAATTCATTTGTAAGAGTGCGTTTCTGATTTTCTCTTTTCATAATTGGTGTTAATTCAGATATAATTTCCTGTTGCTCATCTTTTGTAAATAGGTTGGATATTACTCCAGAAGATAATATGTTATTCAAGTATTCTAAAAAGCCTTCCTCTTTTATGTCTAAATCAGTAAAAATAAATGTTGTACCTTTACCTTGCACCCCACAAGAGCGGTATAGAAGCTTCAAGTCTTCTAAGAAATTACCAACATTGTAAGATCGTGTTAATGCAATTTGGAAAGAACGATATCCAGCAATAAACGTAGATAATTTTGTTAACGATTGTTTTCCGGAACCACCAACACCCACAAGCATTACATTTCCACGTGGATGTCTTATTACACGCGATATTTTGACTAAATGAAGCATTGCATCCGGGAAAAACACAAGATCCATTCCCGAACCTCTAACCATTTCATTGAACTGTGATAAGAACATTTCTAAACGATCTCGTAATTCACTGTAGTCAAAAACTGGTTCATATACTTTTGGCAACTCCATATCAGCATCCTCACCTTCCTCCCCAGTCGGCTCTGGAGCATCCCTAGAGTGAAATAATGTGAACATTCAAAAGTCAGCTGTAAACATATGAAAAACTGATTTAAAGGAATTAAAAACTGATTGAATAATACCTCATAAAATCTACGAAAACAGGGTCTTTTTCCATCATTTTCTTATACTCCGGTCCCAACATTTCTTCGGTAATATCATACAATGCTTTGTTAAACCAGTTTTTATCGTTTTGATGTGTAAATCTATCTGAGAAAACTCTAGAACATTCATGCTTCCATAGAAGCATTAAGCATTTTTCGGATTCTATTACAGTAGGTAACGTGCCTACCATACCTTGCCATACTCGTGATAAGTCTCTTATAGAAAATACATAATGAAATTTAGCAGGTGTAGGAAGCAAGTTAACTCTTGTTCTTGCCCACAACTCCCGAGTTAAAGGAATTATTTTCTTTATGAGAGAGCGTACTTCAATAGTAAATCCTCGTTTCGCGTTATAATGACCTTCTCCGATGACTTTAAATATTTTATCAATCGAATCATTATTTGGAAGAGGACAATTGAAAATTGAGAATTGTCTTTTTAGTCTAGCTGGTATATCATTTCTGCCGCCACCTGAAAATTAGTGGAAATGCAATATTAATATACAGTATGATTATGATGCTTTCATTTTTATTTTTTTTCTTTCCAACATCTATTAATATCACATTTGGTTGTCCTAAAACATCGTCGGATATTTTGTTAGTCTATGTTTAATTATGAGATATTACTTATACCTGGTTGTCCCATAGCTCCTAAGAATTGTAAATCAACTATAGTCGTGAAATCGCCTGGCTTCTCCAAGCTATAAAATCCTCCCATGCTCATAGTTTGTCGCACTATTTCGTTTGTGATTTGATCTCCCCATTCATTGATTTGGGGTAAGTTAATATCATCAATGAACACGAGCATTCGTTTTCCTCCTGGAGGGCCAAATGTCATTCCACTTCGTTTCTCGACGTAACTTTCTATAGTTTTTTGAAATTGATATGGACTCGTAGCAGATGAAAAATTAAACGAGCGCCCCATGAATTGTTCCGGATTTGCATTTTTCATATAAGCTTTCATCATAACAGTTTTTGCCGAGCCCTGTTCTCCAAGAAGCAGCACAGCCTTCCCTTGTTTTGCGATACAATGAATCAGGTAATTTATTCTGACGTTGTCCACGATTGGAACTAGGATGTTTGCGTAATCTGGGGTAGCTGTATCAGGATATTGGTAATTTGTCATTAAGTCTTCCCATAATTCCCACTTTCCATGTTGTTTCACATAAAAGTCGAATAGTATAGTTGGCTTGTTGTTTGGATGTTTGGGTATGTCTAATATATCGCTGTAAGTTGATTTGATGTACTTGTCATATTTGTTACGATCACTTGTTTCTAATAAAGAACCAAAACCCCAAACTAAACAAAATACATAAATTTTATGTAAATGTTCAGGTGTATAAAGAACGATTTCTTCCGTTTTTTCTTTCTCCTCATCGTCTTCCATGTCGCCATTGATTGATTTGCTTGCAGATTGATCTTCTGTCTCTACTATCTGTGGAGGTACAAGACCTTCCAATAAATTAAGCATTTGAAATACAATGTTACTTTGGAGAACACGCATGCTAAAGAGTAAATTCTGAGTGCACCATGTGTATGTATTCGGAAAAGTTTGATCAAAAAGCAAACTGAACACCTCCATTTCTCGAGCCGATCTTGTTTTCAACCAGGCATTTAAAACTGAAAATAAATTAGTAGTATTAATTATACTAAATAATAATTTCTTATTTTTTTGTTACAAGAGTTCTAATCTTACCAGGTTCCCAATCTAATCCTGAAGAACTCATGTATACCATTCCATTTCTAGAGACAGTTGCAGGAGAAGCATTATCAATGTTTTCTGGCTCAAATATTATTTTAGAAGTTGGAGACATAGTTAAACGGTCACCGTTTGCGAGAGTCAGAGTTTTGTTATCATCGAGGACTGAATTTAAATTTTCAATCCATATGCTGTCTACTGGGCCATCTAAAACTAGCCAAATATGTTCTCCAGTTTTGATCTTAAGCGTTTTCCGCCATAATGCTGAGAAAATACCGTCTGTCCAATCATTTGTAGCAACATCTAGACGTCCGAACATTTGGGCTGCTGTAATTGCTTTTGGGTTCATTCGCATTTCTCTGTAAAAATAAGGTTCAAATGCTATAACATGATAATAATTATATTCACTTTAATTTTTATAAATACCTGTGAGGATCTTCGGTGTCTGATAGAGCGCTCATTACAGTATGGATACATGTTGTTTTTCCAGCACCTGGTGGACCTAATATCATTATACCATGTCGTACTCTTTGAGTTTCATACAACTATAAAAAACATATTAATCAATTAGTAAATAGACAAATATTTCAAAATACTTCACCACCTACGTCTTTCACGTACTTGTATGATTTTTAAAACCCAAGGAGGATGGTAAACTAAACCATTAGCGTCAACCTGTTTCCTAATGGCTTCTTCCAGACCAGGGTAAGTAGTTTTCTCCAGAACTTGATTAGGAAACAAATCTGCAACTAAAGAGATAAAAAGGGGCTCGTCTTCGTCGATGAGTTTTGATAAATTCATATCTCGTAATACCCTCATGACGATGGTACTTTCATTATCTTTAGCATTTACTCGTTTAACAGCTCCAAGAGTTCTAAGTACGGATAGAATATTTCTTAGACCAAAATCGTAGTGAACCTAGAAGTTAAAAGTATATATATGGTAACACATTATCATTTGTACTGTGTGCGAGTATCTAAGAAAAATTTAAGGCACCTGTTTTGTCAATTGTTCCTCGCAGAGCTTGTATAGCGTGTAAAACTTTCGAGCAAGGGTGATGTTTTCTAAGAAACCACAAGAAGCCAATTTCACACGAATAATGATTTGACGATCCGGCACCATCATAGCAACGGTCCTAAACTGTATTTTTAAATTCTCTGGTAATTCCTTTCGCCCAGCGTAGCCAGGATTCTATTACATGAAATGAAATACATGTAATAAGGTAACATTATGAAATTTCTATGTAATTATATTTAAAACTGAAAATCTCACCATAGTAATAAATATACCAAATTCGGGACACATTTCAGACATATCGCCATCAGTAAATAGGAATGTCTTTTTCTTTTCTTTCTTAGCAGCCAGCACAACTGCAACTTGTTGTGCAGCTACCGACAACACCGGTAGCTCGATACGATTGAATTCATCGAAACATCCCCAAGAACCGGACTGAGCAAGACCTTTATAGATTCGTCCAAGACCTCTGTAAGAATAAACATCATCTCATCATTCTTAATTTCAGAATAAATAAACTGTATTTTGTAGAAATTAATTAGTATATTTAAACGTTATAAGTAGGAAAACAGGTAGACGCATTTACGTGGTAAAAAACAAACACGCAATATACGCAATCGCAACAAAAGTTAGGCCCTTAGGCTTTCTTAAGGGCAATACCCGTAACACAGGGGACAAGAAGAAAAGGAGGTAAAATAAAGAAAAAAATATTTCCGTGAAATATTCTCTTGCATTTTAGGAACTTATTTCCGTGTATTTTTAAACGACTCCAAATTGTACTCGTATTAAGTGGGAAATACAGCTAAGTAAAGGTCGTTTCAACATTAAGAAACTGGAAAAAAAGCTGCGTGTAAAATCCAAGCGTAGTATTTATAAGTTATATTTGTGCCGGGTGAAACGGAGACGAAAATGAACTATAACTTCCTTGTTTAAAACTGTAATACTTATAAGCTGTCTACAAAGTGAGACCTATAATCCATTTGGTCCGAACAATTGAAGACAACCACGTATTTTGCAAGAGTCTTCCCCATGTCCTTGACTGTTTCAGTTTTACCCGTTCCCGCTGGTCCACATGGAGCTCCTCCCATGCTCATGGCTAATGCCTGAGCTAGTGTTATATAACATCTGGTAAAAAATAGAAATTAAAGAATTTAATGGATTTTGAATGAGATTTATTTATTATATTATTTATTCTGATGTTTACAGAGCGTGATGACAGGGAGGAAGATAAATATTATACGATAGTACATGTCTGGTCGGTGATGGTGTCTAGACTAGATGGTGTGAAATTGAACGAAAGCTATTCTGTATAAAATAATCTGCTATAGTTATTATTATATATATAAGATCAAATCATCAAATATTGATAATATGATATAACAACGATGTACTTATCGTAATCGTAATTATGTATCTTTTTAACACATTTAACCAACCTGTCTGTTAACGGGGTAATTACAAGACGTTCCGTACAACCTAGATATTCGTTTTGATACGTAAATGTAACATCAGTTACGGATATCCAAGTTTTGTCTGCGTCTTCTTTGAAATAAAATCTACATTGTTTCAACCACTCGAAATCGTTTGCAGATCGAACATTTAGGCGACACTAGAATACAAATGAAATTATTGATTTTAATATTTTTTTAACACGTAGAAACATAGTGCCTATTTATAAATATAACGTATACCTTACCAGCATATCGAAAATATCTCGTTGATGCACATGAATGGTAATAAGTGTTTCAAATTTAATTCGCTCAATTTTCGTTAGATCCCTTGTAGTTTGATCAATCAGCGTGTTGAGTAACTCTAGAAATTTATTATTGGTTTCCAACATGATTTTCTTATCTTGTCGGGCTTGCATCAAAGCAAGTTCTGCATCTCTCGTCCAAATTATTTGTATCCCAAGGAGACCCACCTAATTTTATTAGATCAATAATAAAATATCATTAGAAAATAAATATGTATATTAGGAGCTAGGCCCCAAGACAGCTGTATGTATTTAAAGGCATATTAAAGCAAATATAAGTGAATTCATACCTGTGCCGGCATTTTATCGAGAAACATTAATAGATTAAATGTAGGATCATTAATAAAAGATACTGCGTTACGTATAATGGAATGTAAGCTGCTTTGAGCAGATTGCAATAGTGAGGTTAGCCAAGTTTCCACAGAGCCCTCCGCTCGCACAGGCCTCTCAAGTTTAATTTCCTCACCTTCTGAAGATACTATTGATACCATTTTGTTGTATTCTAAAATGTACAGGTATATTATTTTAATTGTAACCTCGTATGACTTTGTGAAAAGATTACTATAGAAAAGGAAACTTATTGTAAAGGTAGTCGAAGTTAGTTAATGGCGGGGACCTAGTAGGAAAAAAACATATTATGTAGAATTGCTATTTTAAGAAGAAAGAAGTGATTATTTTCTGTTGAAAACTGTTTTTGAATATGTTCTAACACTTTTGGAGTCACAAAGACTTAACGTTTTTTTGAGAAAAATTTAGATACAGAATCTTGATTTGGGTTCGCATATTTTATAAATATTATTTCAGATAAGTACATAATATAATAATGTAAAAGATTATAGTATACCTATATCATGAAATTTAACATATCGTATGTTATCAAATATAGACAGCAAATGATTTTGAATCGTATGAGAGTCAGAGGCTTGGCCGAGTATTTCGAGCAACGCTGGATCTGACACAAAGAAGAAGCGCGGAAACATTGTTCGTTTCTTCTCCAAATATCCACTTAAACTTTTCTGGCAGAGTTCGAGTTGTTCTTGGAGATGCGGTAACAATTGCTTCAAGAGATCGTCACCAACGCAACAAGACACGACTCCAGGTGTCTCGTGCGCTCTCTGCATTATTTTTTGCCAAGATTTATCAATCTTAGAGAAACGTTTGGCCTCTTTCGGCAGCTGCTTAGCGATATCTCCACCGACGAATACCGCTTCTAAGTAAACCCACATATTCTGTACTAGAAGCCATCTTTCTAGAATCTCGTTTGTACTTTGCAGATCGTATAGCCATTGTTGGATTTGTTTTCTGAATGGAGCATTGTATCTGTAGAATGAAATATATTATGTAATATTTAAAGCAGTTATTAAAAACAAATTTAGAGAATTAAATGTGTTACCGATTTGATAATAAGGAGCCTAATATCATTAGACTGTCCTCAAGCTGTCCAATAGTTTCTGCAGTCGTATCACCCCTCAATAGTAATTCACCTCTATTATTGAAAGTTTGGAAGGTCAGTTCATGTACAGACCATTCATTAGTCACTTGGCGAAGTTTTGCCTCTATATCTTTTTCCTTCATTGCCGAGATACAAATGTCCTATGGAACTACAATAATGTTAGATACCGTCGTGAATCTTGAAATTTATACTTACTTGGTAAAAGATATACGTACCTCAATGTCTTCTTTATTTTGTAGGAGCGGGGCTTCTAGAATATTCTTCAAACAAAAGTCTTCATTGTCTAGTTCAAACACATATTTTGTGACTTCCATAATGCGTTGCCAATGACGGGGTTTCATTGCTTTGTTGGCCATAAGCTCAAGCAGAGGACACATATCATTGAAGTCATCTATGGTCTTTTTGAGTGCATAGAAGGCAGGCCATTCTTTAAGACTAAGAGATTATAAAATTAGTACATATAATATTAGTAACAAAATTTATGTTGTTGGAGTGAACAGATTATTATAAATTTTATATTATATATTTACCCCTTAGGAAGCTTTCTACATCTATTCTGAAATTCCATTAGTTCATTGTTTATTTCTTCAATATTAACTTCACCCCACGGTATGTCATAGTAACTGCTAACTCTATCTATAACATCGTTATAAAGCTTGTATAGTTTTTGCAGTAGATTTAATTCTTTCCTTATTTGAGCCAGCTCTGGATACTCAGTATGAGGAAGGCCAAACAGCTCCTCACCGTTTTGATACGTTTGCAATTTGCGCCACATTCCATCAAATCTATTCTGTAAATTGCCACACAATTGATTTCAGTAATGTATACAAATATTTGTTGAGTTATATATGATTATATTAATTGATATCAGACCTGGAATAATATCAAACGATCGGATGCTTCTCTAGGACTGAGTCCTGATTGCATCGGACCAGCGTGTCGGTATTCATGACAGTAATCGGCATTGTCATCTCGGAATTTATCTAAATTGTTTTTCAAATCTTCTTCGAATTGCGGCTGCATTTTTAAAAGCTGGACATGAGACGCCAATGCTGTGGCTTGCAATTGCTGCCAGCTATATCTTAAGTTGTCGACATGTTCCATGTCCTCTTTGCTCACTGGGAGCTCATATCTTGTTATTACATTGAATGCTTCCTATAAGTTAATACACAATCATATAAAATGTTGTATATTTATTTAAGATACAAGAATATAAGCCACACATTAAACTTTGTTTTTTTTACTGTCATATTCAAATAAATTATTTAAAATTATAATCACGATTTTATTTAAAGACTTCCATAAATTTTACTAATGCACAACCTCTGTCCTCGTATTTTGTCTAAAATAAAATGTATGTTATTGTTAAAACCCGTTTTTCGTTAGAACGCGTTTTCCCTATTTTAAAATCCCTTTAAAATACCGGCCGGCTAGGGAAAGTCCCAAAATCTACCAAAATGCGTTTTCCACTCCCACTAATATTATCTCAATAAATTACTTCAGATGAAACAGTTCCAACTCATCAGCTTGAGAAAAACTCAATTTGGCAACAATAACTAATCTGTTCAATAGAAAAATGGTTTATAACTGTGACATATAAATATAATTTCAACTAATATTATAGTATTGCAGTACATTCATAATAATCAATATTACTGTACCAAAATTGATACCTAAGAATTACCAAGAAATACGACATAATGTAATTGCATATTTTTTGCATCTAATTTAAAAAAAAAGTTACAATGCCATGTACGATAAATAATTACCTCGACTGGGTCTATTTTCAATTCCATGTCCACTTCCTGTTCCCTTATCTTCTTTAATGTTTCCATTACGGTTCTTACGTCATCCAAATCCCGTATTGGCCTTTCCAATTTACGTTCTAAATCATTCATAATAGCGTAAACATAATCCATCTCACGTTTGTACTTTTTACGCATTGCTTGGCTTATTCTATGTGTGCCATCTAAAAAAGTCCAATAATTTGAATAATTTCTCAGTTCCTTATATTATTTTATTATAAATATTACTAGCTGCACCCGGCAAACGCTGTTCTGCCTTACTCTTATCATTCAGGGGTATGAAAAATAGATGTTGGCCGATTCTCATAGATACCGGATAAGCACAAAAAATTTCATCAAAATCGGTCAAGCCGTTTCGGAGGAGTATGGCAACGAAAACTGTGACACGAGAATTTTATATATAAGATAGATAGTGACAAATGTTATTGAAATTTACTTACTCTTTAATTCAGTTATAAGTCCCAGTTTAAGCTTCTCCGTAGAAACCGCGAGACAATTGCCAATAATTAGAACATCGGGCTCTGTGCCCAATTTAAGTTCAAGCTCACTGTGTCTCTTTAAAGCAAGCTCAAAGTCGTTTAAATTCCAAGTTAAAAGTTGTCTTAGGGTCTTCTCACATTTCCACAAGTAATGATAGGGTCTCCACCGTTTTACTAACGTATTCAATTCCTAAAATACATTCCAGCATTAAAACAAATGCAGATGTGAAGACAACATTTATTCCACAAAATAAGAACTAACAAACCGTTTTAATATTTTGTGTACACATCGATAGAAGAGTCAATGTTTTTATAATCTCTTTATTTTCCATAACGTGACTGTAAAAACTCTTCTGTTGGAATGGAAAGACAGGTTTTTCTTCTGATTCCAATCTGTAATATTTCTTCTTTCTCATTTTCGCTGCTTCTATCATTTTCATGGATTTTGCCATGTTCACTGGAGCTACAGTTTGGACCTGTTCGTCAAGTTTTGAGACTACATGGAAGAGCTGGTTGGGCTGGTGGCCTGTCAGTTTCTTCCAGCTAACCTATACATTTGGTGAAGCGTGCACAAAGGAGGGAGCGCAGCAAATAAAATAATAATCATATTATAATGGTTGTGTTATTTACAAATGACAAACCGATATTATAAAGCGACACCGAGTGTTTTGCAAACCAAATTTAACACAAGCGATTAAGCATTAGGAATCATTTGCAGACGACATCACCGTCAAGTCACATAGTATGTGCAAAGTATAGACACAACACAACAATAAACACCACAATTTGGAAAAAAAAAGTTTCTCATAAGTATCCATGATATATATAGTTACATTCTAAATTGGTTAAACATTAAACAGAACAGTTATATACACCTAGGTTAACGATAATTCACATGTGAATAATTTTTTATCACCGACCTGGGTCGAATCTGTATGGTGAGCAGAAGGCTAAAATAAGATTATTATTAGAACACAATGTTAATATCATTATTTATTTCACAAAATATTTAACACAAATATCAAAAGAACAGTTCACGATTAATTTATTGAATTGTAATATAATGCTCCCTTATGTCACTTAGTTAAAAAAAATTGTTATCAACATACCCTGGAGGATTTTCCTCCAGTCCACTGAGCTACGCCTTTTGAGAGGCCTGAAATATGTTTTCCAGCTAACACGAGTACTTCTTGTATTTCTTCTAGTGTAGGTTTGACTAGAACGTTGGGTATTACCAAAGCAGCATTTAATAAAAACATCGGCTTCTTTTGGTGCCCTGTAATACATATTAATACTGTAAAATTAGCTGTATTCGCTTTATTAGGTATATGATACGTTACGACTTAAAATCGTCTTTATTGATAAAACAGGGACTGAAAGTTTGTACCCTGAAAATTGTATTAGGCCCGCGCGGGCGAAGCAGTAGCTAGTAATGTATAAACAATATGGCGTTAAACGGTGATTATGTATTGTTATTGTATGGTTGGATAACTGCGCAAATCGCAGAAAATAGATCAGGTTTAAAATATTTTAATATTATTTTAATTGAATGGATGGATAATAAAATCTAATAACAAGAATGAATAGACTAGATGATAAATTAAATTAATAGGAGCGAAGATCAATGATTGAAATGGAAAAATTAAAAAAAAAATAATAGAATTAATTAATTAATTACAAATGACGTGAATATTTATTTAAAAATAAATTTATCAATTAAAAACATATGTGGAGATTTATTGGATCAAAGGTTCTTTTGCAAAATTAAAAAAAGTAAATAAATTTAAAAAAAGTAAATAAATAATAAAAATAGAAAACGACGGCCTACTGAGAAAATTTGTACGTCAGTCTACTAGGGCACCAGAACTTGGCAGAAGTTTTGCAATTAAATTCCCTTTTACGCATGTCAAAAGTTGAGACATGCGCATTCTAGAAACGAAAAAAAGATAGTAGATACACACTACGATTCCTGTCTGAATTTTGATTCTTAATTCAAAATCTGAAATTTGAAGCGTCCCCCTCTCACTCATAACTTAAAAATTGCTCTTCTGCTATCAAGATAACAGCGCCACTGGAATGATTCACAATGTTAATTCCGGTGTATGAGTTCGCTATTTAAGAATCGCGAAAGATTTGATTTTGGTCTTAATTTAATTTAGAACATATCAGGGACCTAAAAAATCAGAATGTACGTGGGGAACAGTGAAATTTTATGCATGTACTTTCTGAAATCAGGCATTTCTTACAATAATATGATTAATACATATTTTCATGATATTAACTGGGCACTTCTACGTATATTTTCCATTGATTTAATATGACATGGTGTTATTTCCTTTCTTTTCTTTTAGCGCAAGCGCTGTGTTAACTAGACCTTTTCAGATTCATAACACCCTGGTACAGGTGCGGGTATAATTTTGTATCCGCAGATGTTCTAACGCTTTTTTTGTATGAATGAAGAAGGGTATGCCGCACAAAACGAAATTCCGGACAACATAAACAAAAAAATAATAGGGATTATATAAATAAATGGGGTAAAAACAATTGATAATGTTAAATTTAATGTGTATGTATTTTTCTCGATTTAATTTTTAAATCAGTAAAAAAAGTAAAAAGTAATTGAGATCTTGGTTCGACTAGGAGCTGTGTGGTGTGTTTTTATTACATTCTAGATATAAAATGACAATAAATTAAGTATTCTTATTTAGATTATAATAGAGCTAATATTTAAAAAATAAAACATATATAAAATAAATCAAACAACTAAGCGTAATTCAATTAAAATTTACATATTTCAAATAGAACTAAATTTGTTTAGAATATAAATAAATAATAATAATAGTCGCTTCCAACGTCCTTCTTAAATTTCTGCAAAATAATAAAATAATTGTATAGATTTATGAAAATTGATTTTGGGCTTATTTCCTATAATAATATGTATTTAATAATATTTCGTATATTTATTTTTTTAGTGCTGCATGCAAGTTGAAAATGTTGAAAAAACGTTTGCGGATAGAAAATTATATCCGCATGTGTACCAGGATATTATGATTCTCCAAAGATGTACTTGTTGTACAGCGCTTGCGTCAAATTTATTATTGGTTGCTTATTAAGTAAAGTTAAAAAATTATTAATCGTTGTAATTTCGGTACTTCTTGAAAAAATCGAAACTAGATAACTGGTTTTCATAGTTTGTTTGAATTTCATAAAAAAAGTATTTTAATAGTGCAGATTTTTTTTTTAATATACGAATATATTTATTTATACTATTATTCATTGTGAAAAAAAAAAAATTAAATTAACTTTTTAAAATAGTCGCATTAATTGTGAATTAATAAATTTTGTTAGAATTTTGAACATTTGTTATTAATTGCTATCGGTTTGATGGTTATTTTCCTTTATTTTTATAATGATACAAATTATTGACAAACTTTAACTATTTGTTTAAAATTTGGTTTTATTGTTTAATAAGAAGTTTTATATATTTTCGTGTTTATTTATTATTCTACTTAATATTCTCCAGGGAAGTTTCCGATGCGTCTAAATTATATTTAGTCTATCAATATATATTAATTAATATAATTTATTGGTTAATCAATTTAATATTTCATTGTATAATCTCGCTATAAAAATATATAATGTAATATCTCTTTTTTACTTTATGTGAATAGGTTAGGTTTAAAGGGTTTTTTTTTATTTCTAATATTCTTCAGACATATATATGTGTGTTTTTATTATTACTAAAATAATAATCGCATCCATAAAAAAAAATTAATGGATTATTCCATTTTTTCCCCCTTTAAATTATTCGCCAAATCATTATTAATTAATTAATTATTTGCAGTTTTGGAAACTTTGCGGATAGGAAATTATACCCGCATCTCTACCAGGACACTATAAATTTCAATAGTTAGCAAGCTTCTACAGCGCTTGCGCTGAAGTAAACGAAAGGGTGCTAAAGTTCCGTTTCAGATAGGCGGAGCTTTTGATCTTTAGAGACAATCTCAATGGCACAATATATTGTGCTCTTTTCCTCACGTATCGGAACAAAGAATATTTAATCAGTCATCACCATCTATAATTATATTTTAAAGGATAGCAAATTTGTCAAGAAATAAGCGGATAATAACATACATTAATCACTATAGTCCAGTCATCTGATAGAACGCTTTCCGACAGTTGAAAATGGTTAAGTTTTTAGATCTGTCTTTCCGAATTGAAACTTTGACACTTGTATTATATTTTATAACACATACATACAAATAGCGCCGTAGGAAAAGTTCTTAATTACTTATCTCTCTCCCGAATCACATTTAACTACGAAAATGATACCTATAGACAAAATAAGCAAGAGAATAATTTTCATATTTTATTCCAGTTCATATTTTATTAATTTCTTCGTAAAATTTTCAGTTTTGACGTTAGGACATCGGATTAATATTGATAAGTCGGTAATTTTTCAGTCTGTACCTATTCAAATTAAAATTGCTTGTAATTCAGTATAATATCGCCAAACCCGCACGCACTAGCTCAAGTCAAGGATTGTAGCCTGATTGAGGCCTGTGTCCCTGCAGTGAGCACATAATATATAGGCAGATGATGATGATAATGATAACAAAATCTATAAAATCAAAAAGCTAGAATACAAAACACACATAAGAAAGTGATCGCAAAAAGCCTTCAAACTTTTATACTGTAAAAAGGCGCCTAACGTCGATTTGTTACGTCGTATTTGTTAGTATGAAATGAGAAGCAAGTCTGTCGTAAGCGTTACAGATTTGTGAGAAAATAAATATGTAGTTTAAGATAGACCGATGTTAATTTAACAATGATAATTTATAAATTGCATAAGACGTAAAAATCACACTAATATTATAAATGTAAAAGTTTGTTTGTTTGGATGTTTGTCCGTTAATCGCGCTGAAACTACTGAACGGATTTTGATGAAATTTGATATACAAACAAGTACATTAGCTGGTTTGGGTGACATAATACTTTTAATAGAGAATAAATGCTCCCTTGGGATAAAACAGAAACGTTGATATGATAACGAAGCCCGGAAAAACGCACACACTAGTACTTATCTGATTTAATACCCATGTGACAATAACATTTTACACACAAATAACATGGTAATATTAAAAATTTTTTAATGAGGTTATATAGCAATTCGTATTATCCTAGACGACCTTTGTAAGTAGGTCCATAAAACTATAAGTAAATGTATACCTATCGAGTTATTTCCTGTTTGAGTGGAAACCGCCTTGAACTCGATTTTGTTGTGAATTTTTGCATTATATGCCGCTTTTTTTGAGTTCCAGAGGTTCTTTAGACGACAGTTTTGCAATGAGTGTAAAGTTGATGAATTAAAAATAACACCGAATGAATTTCAATATAGATGTTTTACACAAAAATTAATAGATGTTTTTTCAACTACTACAATAAAGAAATTATTTAATCACAAACATTACTATTTTCTTCAAAATATGGTCTTTTCTTGTATGTACGCTTTCAGTGCGTCACACTTGCGTGAAAGTTCTGCGGTTGTGTAGGTAGGTACTCAAATGATATCTTATATCTTTAAACAAGCAATTCTTATGTATATAATTGGAATCTCGGAATCGGCTCCAACGATTTTCATGAAATTTAGTATATACCCCTATAGTTTGGGGAGCGATAAATCGATCTAGCTAGGAATCTTTTTTAGAAAATGTCATATTCGTGTTTTATCGACTTAAACTTAGCGACTCTTCCTGACATCTATTGGCGAATAATAATACTAATACTATTTTTTTTTCCTGACATCTATAGGCGAATAATAATACTAATGCTATTTTTTCTTCCTGACATCTATTAGCGAATAATAATACTAATACTATTTTTTGGCGAATAATTAAATTTCCAGCAAAGGGCGTTGTTAAGTAACGAAGTCAATGAGTGTTTGCTTTGAGGTTAGACTAATTGTTTATATTGTTTTGTGTCTTCTTGATGCACGTGTTCACTTAAAAATGCCTAAACGATCTTGGAAAAAAACGCTTATAAACAATCTAACTTCACGAAGTTAAACCGAACAAATCTCGGTCATCCAGGTACTATATATTAAAACTCACAATTCACAATATTTTATTAATTAAATAATTTCTACAAAATAAATTTATTTTTCATGTTTTGTTTTATATTATTTATTCCTTTTTTTAGTGTTATTTATTTATTAACAAAACTTTGGATAAGTTTGGCAATTAATTAATTTCATACAAACCTGATTTGAGAACGTCTGCGGATAGAAAATTATACCCGCACCTGTACCAGGGTGCAATGAATCTAAAAAGGTGTAATTTTACAGCGCTTGCGCTATAATAAATGAAAGGGTGCTAAAGTTCTCTTTCAGGTAGGCGGAGCTTTTGAACTTTATAGACCGCCTATAAAGCTGCTCTTAAGTTAATTATAAAATATCGAGTTTAACGCAAGCAAAATATAATGGGTTATGAAGATGGCACTATGAAAATACATAACGAATATATGTAATCTTTATATTAATTAGTGCAGACATTGTCACGAAGGTATAGAAAATACAGTACATTACCGGAGCATGTAAATCGTTAGCGCAAACTAATTACAAACATTGCCATAATCAAGAGCTCATAAGTTTAATTCAACAATCCTTAACTCATAAATTCATAAGTTAAACAACCGAAAAATGCCATCATTCACACTCAAATATGCTTCGAAACCCATACCCAAATCAACAAAACAAAATAATAATGGAAATATATAAATAAATGTAAAAATTCGTGTCTATTTGTTTTAATTACTATTTATTATTTAAAATACCTTATTTACAAATATTACTTTTTATTTCAAAATATTATTAGAGTCCCTTTACAAAACGTGCAATTTCTGCGGATGAGAGTACTCTAAAATTAAAAACTTTCTTATATTTTACAATATTTCATTAATTAAATAATTAAAGCAAAATTAGATTCCATATTAACATATTTATTAATTTTTCCTTTTTTTGTATTTTCTATCAATACTTCCTTGGTCGGCAATACCTCTTTCATACAAAAGTGATTTTAGCACATCTGCGGATAGAAAATTATACCCGCACCAGTACCAGGGCATTATGAATCTGAAAAGGTTCAATTATTACAGCGCTTGCGCTGAAATAAACGAAATAGTGCAAAGTTCTCTTTCAGGTAGGCGGAGCTTTGATCTTCGTAGACCGCCTACATACCAATATTTTGTTTTTAATTCTAACCTAAAACACCAAAGTTTTACCTTAGAAATACAGAAAAGGGTTTATTTGCCATAAGAAGAATATATAAAGTACATAATTTTTTCAGACATAGCACCTGCGTAGCCGATATGCTCAACTCAACTCAAAACCATACTCAACACAAAAAACATGAATGGAATCAGCCCAATGAAGTAGTATCTTTTGGACACATTAAATATAAAATAGATCTTAAATATACATTTTTTTCAATTACAGTTTTTTGAAAATAATTTTATCAAACATTACTATTTTATATCATAATCTCGCTAAAGTTTCTTTTTACAACGTTTTCCATGCGGCAAACTTGCGTTCATTTTACATCCCCGCACTAAAACTCCAAATTCCGAATATGTTTTTTTTTTCAGAATATTTGATTAACAAAATAATTCCAGTCAAAATATTTATTATTAATGAATTCATGTTCATTTTTTTAATTTTTCTTTAGTAGGATTTTGTAATAAATTTATTTTTTCTATCGGTGGCAAATAATAAAAATACCCTTCATACACAAGTGGGATTTGGGAACGTCTGCGGATAGAAAATTATACCCGCACCCGTACCAGGGAATAATGAATCTTAAAGGGTAGAATTATTACAGCGCTTGCGCTGAAATAAACGGGATGGTGCTAAAGTTCTCTTTCAAGTGAAGGCGGAGCTTTGAATCTTCGTAGACCGCCTACAAAGCAATGTTGTGTTTTAATGCTATACTAAGGCACCGAGGTTACACGTTTGCAATACAGAATGGGGCTAATTCCATAAGAACAATGCATAAAGTATTTGGATCTTTAGATAAATGCAGACATCGCTACGCAGCCATACTCAGCTCATCTCAAAACCATACTCAAAAAACAAAACAATGCAATAATGGAATCGGTCCATCGGAGCAGCATTGTTCGGAATATGAAATAGATTTATAGTGTAATTGTTTTATTCTTTGATGCCTGTAATTAAAAATATATTAAATATTATGTTTTTACTTGTAAATATTATTTAATAAAGTCTCTTCAACAAAGTTTTCTGTGCGGCACACCCTTTTCTACAAAGGGTTTATTTATTTATTTCGGAAGCTGCGGATAGAAAATTATACCCGCACCCGTACCAGGACATAATGAATCTCAAAAGATGTAATCATTATAGCGCTTGCGCTGAAATAAACGGAAGGGTTGCTACAATTCTCTTTCTAGTAGGCGGAGCTTTTGATCTTTGTAGACGACCATCAATAACGCAAAATTGTGCTCTTAAATCTATCCTGAAACACCAAAGCTTTACGTTAGCAATGTAGAAAGGGGTTATTTGCCATAAGAAGGTTTATAAAGAACCCAATCTTTAGATGAAAGGAAACATTGCTACGCAGATGCGTAGCAATTGCCACTATACTCAACTCAATTGAATACTATACTCAAACAAAAAAAAAATGTGAGCCGTCACGGGACGCCTGGCAGATGAAAAACATCGACATTATTTTGTAAAAGTAATATGCAGAAAAGAACATATTGTGATAGGAACTAAATATGTCATAATGATAAAATAAAATATTACGATTTTTTTCCAGATAACGATGACTATTTATTGAATAAACATTTATTTTCATTAAATACAAAAGTTTGCGAATTTATTTCAAATCGTGACTACTTAATTCGTATAGCGTGGCGACGCGTCGCCACGGCATGCGTCGCCACGCCAGAAATCGGTTTTACGTATTGCTACGTATAGATCTTTCACATAAAAAAAAAACATTAATAGAATCAGCCCAAGGAAGTAGCATTTTTCGAAATATGAAACAGATTTTTTTATATAAAAAATAAGTGTTTTTGTTTCCAATTGTTGTAATTAAAAATAATTAAATCACTCAATTAAAACGCATATATATTACTAAGCGGAACAGTTGTGAGCAATTTCTGCAGATTTTTTAGGTACATACACTAAAACTTCATATTCCTTATACTTAAAAGTTTTTCGGTAAAGAAATAATTAATTTATATCCATTATTTTTTTAATAAAATTTTCTTTTTTTGGTATCATCTAACAATTTAACTTTGTTGGTTCCGCAATTCTTCTTCATACATGTTTGATTTTAGAACGTCTGCGGATAGAAAATTATACCCGCACCCGTACCAGGACATTATGAATCTCAAAAGATGTAATCATTAGAGCGCTTGCGCTGAAATAAACGGAAGGGTTGCTAAAGTTCTCTTTCAGGTAGGCGGAGCTTTTGATCTTTGTAGCCGCCTACAAAGCAAGTCTCTTAAGTCACTCCTAAGTAACCTAAGTTTTAGGCAAGGAATATTTTAATTGGTCTATTTGCAGGATGGAGACATATATTATATACATTTAACTCATTAATATAGAAATTTTAACAACCCAGAAATGCCGTCATCCACACTCAACATGCATCAAAAGCCATAGCCATCTATCTCAACTCAAAACCACACTCAAACAATAACGAAACAACATTTTTCCGAAATATGAAAATTCGTGGTATTTTTTTCAATTACTGTAATTAAAAGTAATTTTAATCACAAAGTATAATTTAATTTCAGAACATTAGTAAAAACCCCTTTATAAAACGTTTTCTGTGCAGCGGCACACTTGCGTGCTATTTATTCTGCGGATGAGTATTCTAAAATTAAAAACAAATACTTCGTTACTGAAAAAATTCCGCCAAAATATATAATAATAATATTAATCGATTCATACAAATTTTTCCTTATTTAATAATTTTAGCAATTGAAATTAACTTTCTTGGTTCGGCAATAATTAATTTCTTCATACAAAAAGTGATTTTAGTATCTGCGGATAGAAAATTATACCCGCACCCGTACCAGGGCATTATGAATCTCAAAAGGTGTAATCATTACAGCGCTTGCGCTAAAATAAACGAGATGTTGCTACACTTCCCTTTCAGGTAGGCGGAGCTTTTGATCTTCGTAGGCCGCCTACAAAGCATTATTTTGCTTTTAATTCTATCCTAAACACCAAAGTTTTAAGTTAACAACACAGAAACGGGGTTATTTGCCAAAAAAAGATATATAAAGTACATAATTTATTGATTAATGCAGACATAGCTACGCAGGTGCGTAGCAATTGAAACTATGCTCTACTCAACTCAAAAGTAGACACACAAAACAAAAAAAAACGTAATGAAATCAACCCAACAAGTAGCATTTTTGGAAATATGAAATAGATTTTTCATATAAAAAATGTGTATCTTCAAAATTTTTCATTTATTAAAAATTAAAATTATTTAAAAATTAAATGAGTCTTTTTCCTTCATTGCTGTAATAAAAAATAAATTAATCTCAAATATTCCTTTTTTATTTCAAAATATTAATAAAGTATCATCTTACAAAGTTCCTGCAACGGCACAGTTCCGTGCAATTTCTGCAAATGTTTATTTAGTTAGTACGTACATACACTAAAAAATATTCCTCGAACATTCCTCATAATTTACAATATTTTATCAATTATGAAAATAATTTCACTAATAATAAAAATTTCTTTATGTTATTTTAACTTCATTTTTCCATTTTTGTCTGTCGTCTTGTAAACAAACAACACTGTTTGTTGGTTCCGCAATCAATCAATTTTCATACAAAAACGATTTTAGAACGTCTGCGGATAGAAAGTTATACCCGCACCGGTACCAGGGCATTATGAATCCCAAAAGGTTCAATCATTACAGCGCTTGCGCTAAAATAAACGAAAGGGTATAAAGTTCTATTTCAGAAAGGCGGAGCCTTTGATCTGTGTAGATCGCCTACAAAGCAATATTCTCTTAAGTAGATTCTAAGAAACCGAAGTTTAACTTTAGATTAGTGCAGACATTGTTACGAAAGGGTAGAAAATACAGCACATTACCGGAGCATGTAAATCGTTAGCGCAAACTAATTACAAACATTGCTAATATCAAAAGGTCGCAGAACTTTAATTGTAAACTGATACAGAACTTAAACAACCCAGGAATGCCGTCACACACACTTAAACATACTTCAAAAACCATACCCAACTCAAATCAAAACTGAAAAGTTTGTTTGTTTGTTTGAACGCGTTAATCTCATGAACTACTAGTCCGATTTGAAAAAAATTCAGTGTTAGATAGCCCATTTACTGAGGAAGGCTTATATATGTACCACAATCGAAGTCGGAGCGGACTGCTAGTTATAAATAAATATGAAAATTTACGGTGTTTATTTTTTTAATGACTACTGCCTATAACAAAAATATATTTAATCACAAAGTATTACTTATTATTACTTATTATTACTTATTTCAAAATATTATTAAAGTCCCTCTTCATAAAACGTTTTCCGTGCGGCTCCACTTGCGTGCAAATTAGTACGGATGAGTCTAATAATTCAATTACCCTATATTTTTCATAAAAGTTAGTATTTCGGCAAAAACATTCAGCAAAAATAAAAATTTATTCGTACATATTTTTTTAATTTATATATATTAATTAATATTCGTTATTTTTTAAATAAATAACGTAAGTGATTTTAGAACGTCTGCGGATAGTAAGTTATACCCGCACCCGTACCAGGGCATTATGAATCTTAAAAGGTCTAATAAACGAAAGGGTACTAAAGTTTATATTTCAAGTAGGCGGAGCTTTTGGATCTTTGTAGACCGCTTACAAAACAATATTGGGCTCATAATTCTATTTCGACGTAAAACGTTAGCAATATAGATTTGAGATATAAATATGATTATTAATTAATTATTTATGTAAAAATTGACAATTGTACGCCACATGGCAGATCACAGTAGAACTT
>NC_052122.1:7290483-7302268 GCF_012273895.1 Zerene cesonia | reverse complement strand
GTAAAAGTAATAAATGTTATTTGCAGTTAACAATTTTCTTTTTTCTTTATTATAATATTTATGGCAAGACTAGGTATAATGTAATTAATACCTTCTTTATAACCTGTGAATCACAATAAATCATTTTGAATTTGAGTTATTTACCGTAAGAAAATTCATACAATATTCCAATCTTTACATCCTGCAGACATTGCTACGCAGATGCGTGCCACCTGCTGCATAACCTGTCTGTATATCAAATTTCATGAGAAACTACTGATCGAGTTTCAGTGTGATTGACGTACATACATACAAACAAACAAACTTTCACATTTATAATATTATTAGTGTGATAAATAATACTAATAGATAGATACTAGATCATCGGTTCTTAACCGGTGGTCCGCGGCCCACTGGTGGGCCTCGGAGGCATTCCAAGTGGGCCGCGAAGCCATCTCTGACGATGACCCCCTAAGTTTTTATTTCTATATCTATGGTCCTCGTAAACCGCGCGGCGCGAAACGCGATCATCGGTGCACGAGAGCGGGGATGGCGGATGGTCGATATTTTAGTATAGTTTAGAATTAGATAGCTATTAGGTAAACCACCTAGGTGGGCCGCGGCAAACCAAACATTTGGTGAAATGGGCCGTCATGACAAAAAGGTTAAGAACCACTGTACTAGATACATAAACATTTTGTAATAATATGTATTATAACAATATTTTGTAATGTTTATAAATATGAAAATTCTTTGTTTTGCTTATTACTGTAATTAAAACTAATTTCATCACAAACTTACTTCTAATACTTTTTATTTCAAAATATTGATTGTCAAGTCACTTTTTTTTAAGTTTTTCGAGCGGCCAACTTGCGTGCGGGATTTTATACATTTTACAAGTGTATGAATAAAAAAAAATCCAGTTTATTTATTCATTCTTTGTAAACAATACAATTTGTTGTATAAAAAAAAATAATTTCTAATAAAATTCGGGAATTACTCCATCAGAAAAGTAAGTAAGTAAGTAAAGTAAGTGGTTTTTATTTATTTGGGAAGGTCTGCGTATAGAAAATTATACCCGCACCCGTACTAGGGCATTATGAATTTCAAAAGGTCTAGTTGTTACGGCGCCTGCGCTAAAATAAACGAAAGGGTGATAATGTTCTATTTCAGGAAGGCGGAGCCTTTGAGATTCGTAGTACGCCTACAAAACTTTATTTTCCGAGAACCCAAAGTTTTATAAACAAAATAACTTTACATATCATAAAGATATATTCTTTTTATTTAAGAGTCACCATTTGTTTCTTTTTGTTACTTAAACTCTGTTTATTAATTATTTGCATGCATGGCCACATGTATAAAATAAGTCGAAGTGACACAAATCAAAAAAACCGTTTAACATACGTATTAAACATCACCTTTAACATTATTAATTTTATGTCTCACCTTAATAGAGATAAATAGATAATTTTATTGGAGTAAAATTTATATAATATGTAAATTTTACTCTTTTTATATCAAATAATGAATCATTCATGATCAATTTCCCTCTCCGCGCAAGGAACTTTCCCTGCGGTAAATTTCCTTCCTGCGTGTAATTTCTGCGGGTTATTTCTATGTTCAAATGTTAAATTAACTTCAAAAAATTTAAATAATGGTGATTGTACAAGTTCATTAATTTTAAATTTGTAATTAATAATTATTGATTGATTATGAAGGATTTAATTACATAATCGCATAATTTTGTAAGTGCGGCAATTTTTTGTTTGGTTGGTACAAAAGTGATTTTGGAACGTCTGCGGATAGAAAATTATACCCGCACCTATACCAGGTTACTATGAACTTCAAGAGGTCTAGTTATTACTGCGCTTGCGCCAAAATGAACGAGAGGATGCTATATATTACTGTTTCAGGTAGCTTTCGATCTTTGCAGACTATCTAGACAACAACATATTGTGTGATATTGTCGTCGAGGCGGACCTAAGCCGAGCTAACGCTCTGAAAGTTATTTGCAGAAACGGAAGTTTTTTACTTCAGCCATATAGGGTGAGGTCTTGCCTAAAAAATAAATCAATAAAATCAAAATCGGTCTTTAGATACAGATATTGTAACGCAGATATAGGAAATATTCAGTTTATCACAGAAGCACTAAGATCGAAAACGGGCTACAAACATTTTCATAACTAAGTTACCAATGTAATTACGATTCAAAAATGTTTGTATAAAGAAGTCTTTGAATAAATACTTGAATTTAAGTTGCAGCAATCAATAACCAATTCTAACCTTATATAGTGATAGAATTATTATAAAACAGATCATTAAAATAAAACTAATAGCATAGGACAGGTATAAAATTAGCATTCTTTATCTGTTTTACTTAATTCAAGCCTATGGTAGATGGATATATCTACCATTTGACTTAGGTCCGCTTTATACCCCTTTCAAGAAGATGGAAAATAAACTAAGTAGAATCTAGTATTAACGCCTTTTTAAAAGAAACGAGCAATTTTGATTTATTGCGTACTAGAATAATAATATTTTTTTAATCTTAACAGTTATTAAAGAGCTTCGATGCACATAAATCCTCAGTAAACAATTGCTCCCTTCACTACTACCACCAGGAATCACTTTTTATTTTTTATTTATTTTATTCATAAAGGTACCTTACAGCTATTAATAAGATAATTATTCTAATTACAAATGAGATACGCCAATTATAAGGCACACCAATAACAGAATAATTGTGTATAAAAACTATGCAAAAACTACAACTTCCCTTACGTAAAATTACTTATTTACAAACAATATAACTAATACAATTACTTATTTAGAAACAATATAACTAATAAAATAACATTAAAGTTGAGTAAAGAACAGGTATCAAACAAAAACAATCGAAGCCTATTAATGTGACTGTGTGAGTGTGAGTAGATGAGTAGTGTGTGTGAATGCGTGTGTTAGTTTTTCAGATTATTTACAATTTGAAATTTCGCACTTTTAAATCTAGGACGTGATAAGCTTTGCAAGCCACTTTGTAGATGTTGAGGGTACTAAGAAAAGATTCTTTTGTCGTGTGCGTTGACTTGGAACCCGAAAATGTAAATGATTCAGAATAGAAATACAGTCAAATTTATTATTTAAAATATCAAACAAGAACATTGCGTCGATTAAATCTCTTCTGTCCGATAGTGTGTTAATGTTATAATGTAGACAAGCATGCTCATAGCTTACAGGGAAATATTTAGTATTAAAATTTAATTTCTTTATGAATACTTTTTGTATCTTCTCTAGCCTATCGATATATCGTTTGTATATTGGTCGCCATATTACACACGCGAACTCAAAGATGCTCCGAACATATGCGAAGTACAAAATTTTTAAGCATCGTACGTCTTCAAAAGGTTCAGCTGTGCGCAAAACAAATCCTAAATTGGTAAAATCCCACGTAATCAATGTGATCGTTGTACGTGAGTTTCTATGAAAACATAAATTTTGAGTTATAAAAACAAAAATTCATTAAAATGACAAAAATCCCTTCATATCAATAAAATAAAGACTATTTGAACATTTTTAAACTCAGATATACATTTCACGTATTAGTATTTAATAATATGTACAGAAACGAATAATATGTTCCGCTTTTAGTCAATTGGGGTTTTTTGTGTAAAAAGTTTAATTAAAATACGATAGATCTGCGTTTGTCTCAATAAAACTCGAAAATGGTAAAACTGTTTTCTTGTGATTAATTTTACTTCGAGTATTTTACATTTAGAAATTAAAAACTTTTTAATGGATTTTAAACGCGATTTATCCATCAGATTATTATTAACCCGACGTTTCGAACACTTTACAGCGTCGGGTCATCCGTCAACATTACATATCAGTAAGTAATAATGAATAAATAAGTCTTTTATATAAAATCAATTGTTTTTCGTCTCGCTAATACTCGAGAACCTCATACATACATAGGTTATTTATTAATTTTGATGTGAAATAAATAAATAAATAAATAATACCACCGTCTGCGGATAGAAAATAATACCCGCACCTGTACCAGGATATTATGAATTGCAAAAGGTGCTGATACAGTGCGACGCTTGCGCTAAAATAAACGAGAGGGTGCTAAAGTTCTCTTTCAAGTAGGCGGAGCTTTTGATCTAATACAGACAGATACATTCGATAGAAATATATAGTGGACTCTTGCATGCACTACAGCCTTTATGCCGCCTTTATGTCAATTTGAATAGTATTTGAAAACTGGTATAACTTTAGAAATCGCTTGATTTTATTTAAATTACTATTAAATAAATCGGAACTTATTTTAATGGCAGTTTTACATTGAAAATCTCTCTTGCGCACATATGAAATTGATGATTTTTCAAGGTAACTTTAGAAGTATGCCGCACAACATGCCTATAAAGTACGGCTTGTTAGCTACTGAGTTATTAGGACACTATGATCATGTAGAAGATGGAAAATCAATGGCGGGTATCGGAAGTAACGACTTATGTTATGTTTATATTTAGATTTTAGTGTGACGATTATGAGATAATTCTGAACTAGAAGGTGATAATATAGGTAGTGAACTTACCAGCGGTTTCAATGTCTTGTGAAAATTGTTTGATGATGAGGTCTAAAGCCCGTCTTGTGACCTTGATGAGAACATCGACAACTTTGCGGCTGTAGTAACGACGCATTTCTATCACCGCGTTCTTGACCATTTCCTGAATTGAAATGTAACATTATAAAGGCCTTAGCGTACTTTTGCCTCATTGTAACTTTTCCATGGACCATAAGATAATAACAAAAAAGATGAATAGTTGTTAGATAATTTATTTATTAAGAAACATCGGTGGTTTATTTTTAAAGTTTACATCATGCGCTCTGTGGAGTTTAAATAAACAGTTTGATAAAATTTTCGGTCGAATATATAATTGTCATTGTCATTTAATAATAAATAAAAAAATAAAGATATAAAATTATTTACCATTAAAGCGTAGGGTATCAGAATGATTGAAAAAAAAAAAGCAGTAGCAGTCGTGGGACTGCCGATAGAAGTGAAAACGGAACTATTAAGTTGAGAGTAATTAAAACTATAAAAAAACTATATGAGATTTTTTATAGCTATGGATTACTATTATCATTAGCATGTCGGTGACGCGAACCGAGGATATTACCCTCTACCAAAACGCTCAACGCGCCTAAAGAAGTTTTCACTTCAATAATAGAGCAGTTCAGTTTTTTCTTTGAATACCTGCATGCTCTTAGAAAGACCTCCGGCAGGTATGGACAGCAGGCGGTGCGGGCTCTCGAAGCATTCCCACACCGCCGACCAGTCCTGCTGCCCGCTGCTCGTTGATTCTAATGTGGATGCCGTTCCACTTCCTGTATGATGCTCGTCTAGGTGGTTTCCAGAACATTCCAGAATATTAACAGGATAAAAAAGGTAACAATCAGAAATAAAAATATCATAACGTAAAAGGAGTTCAGAAATTGAATTAAAAAAAATTATATCAATAAGGATACCATCAGTCAGTTTTATTACTTGGTGATTTTTGAAAAATACAATTGCAGGAATTATAAAACAAAATATACACTTATAATAAAAAACAATGAAGTAAATTAAAAAAAAAATAAACAAAACATTTATTTCTAGGTATGTAATGCGTGTTAATAATCTTCATTCAATAACGTTAAAATAAAAATTAAAACAAGAAAAGCAGTGGTGGCTCAGTGGTGAGAACCTCGCACTTCAAAATCGATTAGTCGGGGTTTGAGACGGGAAATAAATTGATTTTTCAATTTATCTGCGCATGTAAATAACATCACCACTGCTTAAAACGGTGAAGGATAACATCGTGAGGAAAACAGCATGTCCGAGAATCAAATAATAATGTCTTTCTAGGTTTTTGTTCCAGTATTTATAGCCAGTCTAAGCCACAGTCAAATTTGTGTAAGCTATGAATATAAGTTGTCAAATTGTTTATTTAATAAATACCTTCAGCAATAAGGAATTCGAAGTCAGGGTTAATTTCAGCTGGTTTAATTTGATGTGCAGCTTTTTTAACAAGATCCAGTACCTCTTCTACAGCTTCTTCTACCATCAGACTTTTACGGTTTAATTCCACACATGCATTCCTTATTATAAACATTAAAATTGAAAGTCAGTATCATTAATCAGTACCTAAATATACATTACAATACTGCACAATATCCACTAACCGACAGTTGGTTTCGACGTATTCGATAAAATCTTCAACAGCCCAAGGCGTTTCTTCTATAAAAAAGATAAGATAATTAGTTTTGAGATTTATTATTCATCGTAATTCGTAAAGTTTTAGAATCTATTTTGGAAAATTTATAATATTATTTTTTATTCGTTTGCGTGACAAAGTTTATATTTCTCGAATCCAATACTACGTGAGTATGTATGAAGGTAAGTAAGAAATGCTAAAATAGCTAATAATTTTTTTTACGCCAATAGATTAAAGTTTAAGAGGTGTCATTGAATTAAAAACTTTGTTTCACAGCAATTACTACGTATTTAATGTAAAACATTATATATAAATTAATTACCAGGTAAATTAATTAGCGTGACCTCTTGCATCCCGGACAGGACATATATGATTCTATTCGAATATATATCATGCACCCTGGTTACCAGGACATCAAAGCTGTTGATAGCTACGTTGGCTTTGTCAATGAAATCTTTCCAGTCCTCGCTCGTCCATGTGACAGACTTCAGGCCAGGTAGCAGGAGAGATGACAAACGAACCACTTGCGGTAAGAGGAGTGGACGCACCTCGAGTTTCACTTGTCGGACACTGCGTAAATAGTCTTCTAACAGGAACTATGGGTAGACGGGTAGATTTTAAAAACTAAATCACATATCGTACGTAGACCTAATAAACGTCATAGAAGCGTCTGTAAAGTTTGGGGTGTCTATAACGAACCTCAACAATTTGGTGAAATTGGACCAATTTCTTGTTCTTATGGTAAATCATAAAAAGGTTACATTATTTGATATTAATTATTACAAGGGACATAATTAATTTGAATTGTTATTGAGCCTTCTCATAATATTAAAAGTATGTATGAAATACATGGATACATTACCTGTAGAGAATCATTGACGAGTGTGAAATAATTTTTCTTAGCGTACAAGGAATGGCACACAATCGGCAAGTCGACGCCCATCTTGACCAGACAGTCGGATTCACGGATTAACAGTTTAATAGTGTGATCTAGGTTCACACTTATTTGACCTGAGTCGTCGATTTTTAGCAAAGTATTGTTCAAGCTATCGTCCACGTCCCATATCTGAGAGAATATTTTAATAAATTTTAAATAAGTTTATTTAATTTACAACTTACGTGTGAAAAACAAATAATAATAACAGCTTTTCCCAGAATATATTATACATTTTACTTGTAATCATTTATAATTATTTACTGCACAACTCTGAAGAAGATTAATGCAGAAAATTGATTCTACTATATATGATCGTTCTAATTATACAGGTAATTTTTATAAATCAAAAAAAGAAATTCCCTTTCAAGTAACTAATAGGTAGGTTCATGTAAAATTAATGTCAATTTAAGTATTTACTAGCTGTGACCCGCGGTTGAAACCGCGTAAGTCCGTATCCCGTAGGATTATCGGTATAAAAAGTGCCTATGTGTTATTTCAGTTGTCCAGCTATCTACGAAGCAAAATAGTATTATTATTCACCAATAGATGTCAGGAAAAAAAAACACGAATAAAACACGAATATGACATTTTCTAAAAAAAATTCCTAGCTAGATCGAACGAATAAAAACTGGCAGAAAATAAAATATCTTACATTCTGATTCATCCATACCGCACTCATGGTGCCCTCGTAATTGTGTATAAGAGTTTTCGTAGCCTGGTACTTCCGCAGCATGTCAGCGGCGGCCGGCAGCGCGCGGAGCACCGGGTGCGCGCAGACACTCTCCACGGTCTCCGTCATGTTGAACATCAGGCAGCGCGCCCATTTTATACGACCTTGGAATGTGTTTAAAGGTAGCCTTTTATTTATAGTTTGTAATTGTTGTTTAGCCACAAAGTTGAATCGAGTTTAGCGACAATGTTAAAATGAACTCGCTCGAAGAGAGCCAACAACTAACATATAGGAATGAAAAACACCATTTCTGTATCGTTTTTTACGAAAATTGGGCGGTTTGTTAAATAATCATTATTATGAATTATGTTCATCACAATCAGTTATCATTGAATATATTATGTATACCTAACTGATATTAGCAGTTGACTACGTTATGCTACGAGTGCGCTACGACACTCTTAAATAGCAAATATTTCTCGTAAAAATATTCTGGTTGTATTTCCCTTGTAAACTAGAAATTAATATTGTTTACAGTTTTACGGTCGTGATTACTGTAAGTAAAATAATGAAATGTCCCTTACGAAAAACGAGATTTAATTAAAAATCTTTCGAACAAATTCATTCTAGTTTGAAATTTTAGCAACTCCCTAAAAGTACGTTTTATTTACATTTTTTAATTAATCAATTAAATAATAACTATAAAATGCTCTAAAGGTCAAGGAAGGTTAGTTATGTCGATAAAGCTATATTTCCTACACGTGTAAGTACTAGACGCACAGAAACACGAGAAGGTATTCAGTTCGTGATAAACAAAACATAGCCACTTTAATTCTGTGACATAGCTTGGAGACAGACACATATTACATTATTTTGCTTTTAATAATATTTCATAATCGTGACCGCAAATAATAATAATATTATTTAAAATTAAAACTTCTGTTCCGAAAGAGTAACGTAATTACGTAATGAAGTTACGACGTAATACAGATATTTCAGAGTAGTCTATAGATTGATGGTCCAGATGAATAAATAATATAATCAATCGTAGAAAGAGGCTATTAGTTTTTTATTATTTATGTATAATAATAATACTGATTAATTAACACTCAGCCGGAGTTTATAACAACGACGCCGACGTAATAATATATTATATATATACTACTCTGACATAAAAATACTAATTAACTCCACACAAATAATTGTAAATGCGAAAGTGTGCTTGTTTGGTTTGTTTCAAATCAATATGATACCAAACTGTCTGTCTCTCTCTGTGTTCACCTAATGTCCCACATTTTCCTGCACGCACAATCATAAGTCATACTGTCTTTGTAAATTTGTTCATATTGTGGGTACAAATTATCACGGTGAAGCATCTCATTCCCACACTAATTTCCTTCGACTACTACCAACCTTACTATACTTCCCTTCACAAAATAATGCATAATTTAAATTAAACTCAAATAAACATAGATGCATCGTATTCGTTTTTTTATTTATTTATTTATTTTATATTTGAGAATATGGTAGACCTACATACAGGATATTGTAATGAAATAAATTTCAAAATCTCTGCATCCGTCACATTTAATAAATAGTAAGTAATTAATTATATTCAAGTTTCGAATTTATTTAAACGGAAAAGCCACATATAAATAAATAAATAACAAATAACAAAAATATTTAAAATTCAAGGAATTAGTTTTAAACGATGGTTTGTTGTTTGTTTATTAGTTTTTTATTATTATTGATTGCGGGTGTTTTCAACCGTCAATAGCCGCACCTGTACCAGGTTTACAGGAATCATAGAAGATATAAATGTTTCAAACGACGTAGCTGTAGTGGGCAGTTCACGCGTAATGTGCTCAAGTTAAATAAATAGATTTATTTATTGATTTCTTAATCCAGTTTAATTTATTTTCAAAACTAATGAAATGTTTTCTTTACAAACATTTTAATACAACAAAAGTCAAAAAGTTTTTACAGTAAAACAAAAAGTATTAACTACAAGTACTCTTCCTTCAGGTGGCATTTCAAAAAACCATTCTGTACATATTACATTATCATTTATTTATCTTACTGGTATTAAAGATCATTCACTGTTAATTCAATAAATGATTCATTTTTTATTTAATTATTGAATATCTTATTTAAATAAAGATTAATTAATCATTTTTCTCCATAAAAAAAAAATTATTACGCGATCTTGGTTGGATATAACTGCCAAATGTTCACCTGTATAAATAAATTATATTATTTTACACATAAAAGAAGAAAAATGTTAATTTAATACAGGAAAAATAAATCATAATTAATACAAATGTCGCACAAATAAATGGAAATAATGACTGAGACTGGATGGACTTTTTAATGGACTAGCAGCAGCAAGCAGCTAGCTTGGCTGGCGGTGGGCGGCGGGCGGCGGGCGGCGGTTGCGGATATTTTCTACCGTCAATTGCCGCACCAGTACTAGGTATTCAGAATTCATTGAAGGTATAATTTCTCATATTATGACAGCCATATATTTTATTTATACGTGCAATAAAAAAATTTCCAGCACTACTCAAACGTTACATGCGTTTCATTTTGTAGAATAGTTGATGTTATATTAAAATTATGTATTAGTATTTCTATAGATTATGTGTTATTCTAGTACATAAGCTATATCAATTACTACCAAGTATTATCAAATTCCGTTCTGTGATTTTCACGTAAAAGAATAACAAATATGCAACCACGATCTTACAAGTTTTCACGTTAATATTATTAGAGGAATTTGATACTTATTTATAATAAACAACAAGAATATTTATTATATTTATTTCTTAAATAATACCCAAGTAATAGGTATTAAGGATAATAGCAAGTTTTTTTGTATGTTCACTTCTTAAATATTAATTGCGAGATTATGTGCTGGATATTGCATTACTCGTATTCTCAGCTTCATTTAAATTTAAATTTAAATTATCTATATTTGCTAAATCCAGTTAAATTTTACTAAGGACATTAAAAAACTTAAAAGAAATATGTATGACGTAAATTTGTTAACGATTAAATCTTATTAATTACTAGCTATCCTCCCTCGGCTATGCCCGCGTAGTCGCAGGAAACTTAGACTCGGGGTTTTTCTAGCATGTTCCCGTTCCCGTTGGATTTCCGGGATAAAAACTACCCTATGTCCGTCTCCTGGGTTCAAGCTACCTCTGCACAAATTTTCAGCCAAATTGGTTAATCCGTTCTTCACTGATAAATAGTGTAATAATTAACGCCACTTTCTTTTATATATAGATTAAGTATTATTTGTTCAATTTCTGGTTTGCCCGGGCTTCAACTGTGGCACCGTTTTCTCTGACCTTGCGAACTTTGCTTATGCCTTAACTTATATCATATCGTAATGTTGCCTGTGCCTTACTTAACAAAAACATTTAAAATAAATGACGAATTGCTCCAATCTGTCCTTCTGTTTTACACATTCGGCGATTCATTTTTATCTTTATTCTAAATCTCCGTTTCTACAAATTTAGTAAAATAACGATGTTTATACCCATATTTGCAATATTTTTAGGTAAACTGATTTTATCACCACAATTTTGAACTGGTTTTGTTCTTATATTAATAATAAAATTTAAAAGTAACAAAATCGTAAATAATTAAATAAGTAAATAAATAATTACGGTGTCGCCGTTACTCGGCAGTTGCGGATATTTTCTTTCTCCCGTCAACAGCCGCATCTATACCAGACTCGCAGAAGTCTTTGAAGGTATATTAAATATTTTTAAATGTTATATTAAACAAGTGCATTTCAAAGTGTTATATAATAAAGCTTAGTTTGAAAAACACTTTTTAATAATATCATTGATACATTTTTCTATATATATATACTTAGTCTGGCCATAAATACTGTTACACTTAATTATAAAAAAATATTACATTTGAATTTCGAAT
>NC_052122.1:7287320-7289483 GCF_012273895.1 Zerene cesonia | reverse complement strand
AAGTAATAAATGTTATTTGCAGTTAACAATTTTCTTTTTTCTTTATTACAATATTTATGGCAAGACTAGGTATATCACCTATTTTATTTTATCAAGTGTCTGTTTTGATGCTTTGAGAGATATATATATATATATATATATAAACTAATAAAGCGATTCAAAATATACATTAATAATGAATGTGTTTATTTTTTTCTCCAGGAAAAGTATGATTTCATCGAAAAATTTCATCCTCAAAAGGACATTTTTTTTTCAATATATCACAAATTAAATTAATTTAACGAGAGAAAATCATACCTTTTTATTAAAAAATATTGGTAGGCCGGCAAGCGTGCGGCTATTTTCAACCGTCAATAGCCGCACCTGTACTAGGTTAACAGAAATCTTTGAAGGTATAAATATTTCTATCGACCGTTCCCAACCAACCCTTATTACGCTTATTGCGCATGTGTACAGCCTGACCCAAGCGACCAACGAGGCGCCAACAACTACCAAGAGAGAATGAATATGAAGAGCATGTTTATTACCTGTTTGACCAGTAGATAGTTGCATAGAAATACTATTTAAAAAAACTTTGATTACCAGCTACAGGTGAATAATTCCGCGGTAGTGGCGGGTCGTCTTTTTGTCTTTTGAACATTTTCATTATTTTATCAACCTCCTTCTCGCTATATTTTAATACTCGATCATACTTCTCACTGAGTTTAGTTATTTGAATTTTTTGGCTGACCTGTAAAAAAATTAATTATGTATTAAGTGTATTTAAAATATGTTACACTTTAAACTTTAATGGATATTTTTACCTTTTCAAATCTTGTTAAAAACTTAATGCCTTGGGGGGTTTCCCAAACGCTTCCGAAATTGATCTCAATCGTGTTACCTATAGATTCCCGAAGAGAATTTGTTTTATCTTGAAATGCTCGGTAATCTTTGTCGAAGTCATTGTTTCGATAATCGAGATAGTCATACTGGCATGTCGTCACTGCTTTTTTAGCTTCTTCGAAAGCGTGCATTGCGTCTTCTAAATCTGTTGTAGTAAAGTTGGATTTTACTTGTAGTATAAATATTATTTATATACGTCATTACTCATTAGTCTAACAAGCCATTGTTTGTAAGATAAATGGTATATATTGTTATTTATAAATTTACCTTCTCCAAGCAGAAGTCCTTCCATTCGTTTTTCGAAAAGATGGTTATAATCATCCATCAAATCGAACATTGTAATAATTTTATTGAGCCGTTTACAAAAAGTATCAAATTTTCCGAACACATAATTTTCGGAGAAGCTGAACTGTTCTGTATTGGGTAGGAACGGTTGGTTTTTGACGAAAATGTAAGTATCTCTGTATGTTTTGTTCAAATTGATGCAGTGCGTTAGTTTGTCTCGCACCAAATCTCGTTCTTGAGACCAAATTGTCTCTTTAAAGCGGCACGTTATGTATTGCTTACACGTTTCGATCATTTGATTTGTTATCTACAAAACACATTGTATAGTTATTATCTATTAAGTATTTTATTATTTTGTTTCAAAAATGTTCAATAAAATGTGAATTGTATTACTTGATACTTATATTATACTAGCTGCACCCGGCAAACGCTGTTCTGCCTTACTCTTATCGTTTAGTGGTATGAAAAATAGATGTTAGCCGATTCTTAGACCTACCCAATATGCTTACCAAATTTCAGAGGAATCGGTCAAGCCGTTTCGGAGGAGTATAGAGACTAACATTGTGACATGAGAATTTTATATATAAGATTAATACCTTAACCATAAGCGACGATATTCTTTCCGAAGTGTTATAAAACTGTGATACGCTGTGAATTAGTCTTACAGTTTGTAATAAACTTAATATTGAGTCCTTGATTTTCACAGGGTCATCTAGGTATAGCGAATGACAGCACTTTTCCATGGCTTGCACAAATTTAGCATTGTCTTTAGCTTCATTATAACAAAACGTTATTTTATGGTCTGTATCGCGCCATACCTTAATGGCTTTTGAATTCGCAAGTTGAAGGCATGTTAATGTGAGTTGCACTTCTTGATCCTAACAATTAATCGAACGAAATATTAAACAGTACTTATTCAATTTAATATACTTAGTCTGGCCATAAATACTGTTACACTTAATTATAAAAAAATATTACATTTGAATTTCGAATCTG
>NC_052122.1:7281857-7286320 GCF_012273895.1 Zerene cesonia | reverse complement strand
AGTAATAAATGTTATTTGCAGTTAACAATTTTCTTTTTTCTTTATTACAATATTTATGGCAAGACTAGGTACATTAAATTCACATTATTAGGTGAGGAGTAATCACAAATATTCAAGATTTGTATTGAATTTTGTTGTGAAAAATTAGTAATAATAAATGCATTTTAAAATATCACCAACGAATATTTAATTATTTACCTGTAAATAGGATACGAGTTGAGAGAATTGAGCGCCTCTTTTCTTCCAATACTCAAGTTCATCTTGAGGTCCACTCGAGTCTACTTCGCGTCTTAATTGTTCACTTTCACTGAGAATCTGAAAACAACATAATTATTGCATACGCGGAATGATCATCGTTTTAATGTTTATTTTAAAACAAATTCAAATTACCTCCATTATTTTTTTTATCCACTCATTAACCCGTTCTTCCAACGTTGTAACTGTAGTGGGATTTTTTATCATTTCCTTTAATTCTGTATGATCTTGTAGCTTAGCCATTAAGGCTTGTCCATCATCGAAGAGATTAACTTGATTACAGACATCCTCGCACACTGGTCACAATTGGAAATAGTGTTAGTTAGTTATAATACTATTCAGCGCGACTTTCAACGGAATGAGTATACAGTATAACTGAGTAAATAATAAATGAAATATGTGGTAAAACATTGAATTTATCTATTTAATTACATACTTGAAGGAGTAAAACTTAATTTAACGTTTTCTACATTATTTAATGTTTATAGAATGTCAAAACAAATTGGTTAGATTTTTACATAAAATATGATTATTTCAAGAACCTGCTGTTAAGAGAGTTTATAAAGTTGAGTCTACATAATCATTTCATTGTCACAAAGACACAAATTCAAACTCAAACTCTCACATTTCTTTCAGCGTATCAGGATATAGGATCGAACAAATATATATTTATGAAATATAAGATTATTTTGTGGAAGCCCACTTTCACGATATTTGTCAGTTTCATTTAACACTCCGTCGAAAATCATATTTATAATCCTTTAATTAAGTCTTTATTTTATGAAATACGTAGTATAAGATAACAATATTGCCAGACATTTATTATACCAATTGAGGGACGACGTTACAGAAAACTTTAGAATATATAACCTTTCAACGCGCTACAAAAAGACCTCAATCCTGGAAGTAGCTGGTTCTTTACGATGGGAAATTTGGTTTCATCTTCATCACCATCGGTGCTGGGGTGAGCTAAAGCATTCATGTAGACGTGTTCCATTACCCGCTCGATTGCTGTCACCAGCCCCACTTTTTCAGCATTTAAGATACCGCAGAATCTTTTAGAACAACAGAAAACGAATGTATATTAGTAATTAGAACGTATATACTCAGTACTGTTTTTCTGCGACACAATATTTATGTGATATTCGCTTCAGAAGGTTCCATTACCTTCAATGTCATCCAACATAGGTAGTCTATGTTGGATGAAATGCTAAAATCAGTTTGATGTATTTTACTGAATCAAGCTGGTAAAATCTTACACGGTAATCCTATTTAAAAACTTACAAGTCTTTGTGAAAACCTTCTTCAGGCAGCTGTTTACTGACATTTATCCTGAACATGTAAATACATACTCCAGTAAATTTTACGTCCCATCCGTCAGACAAAAATAGTTTTTTCTTGAGCGTGACTTGCGGCGGCGGTTGTTTGCCTTGCCCTTGTTGCCTAGGCTTCGTACCCTCAGGTAAGGGGCGTGCTTCTATTTCTTCAACATCTTGATAGTACCATAGTAATTTGTTTCTCATGTGGGGTAGAAAGAGTTGATTAATGTCATCCAGCTAGAATAAAATCATATTGTTCTTATGTATTTGCAGACTCGAACTCGAATAATAGGTAATTTAAGAATTAGAGTAACGAGAGAGTAAAAGAGATTTTACCATATTGCCCTCGAAGACATGGTCCATAATTGCGTGTCTGGGCAAACCCGTCCCGTCTATGAGGAGCTGGAAGGTGAACTCCAGACGGGGGTCCATCTCCCCCCTCCTTGCTTTGCGCTCGCATTCTTCTCGCCTTTTCTAGAAGAAAAAATATTTTCTTTAACACCAGCTCTTTCTATATCGTTTTAAGGCCACTTATCAAATCCAACCTGGAGGATATCCATCACATCCTCTTCCTCTTCTTCCTCGCTAGAACCGGGTTTAATACCGTGCACAAACATTTTAAAGAAACCGGTTCATGCAACTTATCAAATCTTAGAATAGTTGATAATTTGTTTTAATTAATATATTTTTTTAATTTAACGAAAACATAAATCCAAAGGGCATGATGACTAGCTGTCTGCACAGTCAAAATTGAACTATGAGAAGACTTTAGTGAAAGCTATTAGAATATGTAAATTAAACGGACAAGTGACGGGGTGTCATTAACAGGGGCGGGGGCGGAGCAGCATCGTGCTTATTCGTATTACCGCTGAAGACACGCAACTTTTGGCATCCATCGTGCTGCCACGGTAAACAGTTATAAACGGTGTCATTGTTCACCTTTTGCTATAAAGCTTTTATAACTCGTTCGAGATTTAGTTATACAAAGGTGTTCTTTTAATGCAAGGTATTTTTTTTTTACATACCGCATGTTTAAAGCTATTAATTATTATCTAAGTTTGTTCTCCGAACTACCTTTTAACAAAGCACATTATTAAAATTCTCAAATTATTTTCTATTTAAAAGTATGTGTAGCTTTGCTAACCTAATAAACAATGAGTAATTCTATAGCACTGCTTTTGTACTCATTAACGTATATTGTGTGAACGCTTCAAGTGTATGCGTCCTCGTGCAGTGTACTGCAGGGACACAGGCCAGCCCATACTTTTTCACACAACAAGTATGGGCTGATGATGAAGTTAGGTGCTTGAATATGAGTAGGTAGCTGATTAAAAGCATATATGCATTTACTAGCTTTTGCCCGCGGCTTCGCACGCGTTAATTCGGTGTGGTTTAATAGATGTTATATATGTCACCGTTAGATTGTAAAGATCGTTAGATTACAATCTATCTAGCGAGATTGTAAACTATCGATAGATTGTGAACCGTATCATTATGATTGCAATTTGACTCATTATTCTTCGCTATATTGTAGTCTACCGAAGTGAAACCGTTAAATTACAATCTGTCCCGCGTCAAATTGTCAACTGTCTGCAAGTTCTTCCTGATTGGTCGGTCTCATTGTTATTAAATGAGTTTACTTAAGTTCACAAGCATCAAAATATTAAAACACGAACGATTCATGTAATTTAGGTTATGTTGCGAAACAAACACTAATTCGTTGATTTGTCATTCAAAATGCTTTTCTTGGGTTAGTCACAGATAATTTTTTAAGATCACAACAGTTTTATATATGTAAGTTATTCGAAAGATATAAGTTATTTTCAAAACAAAATCAATTTAATATAATCACGAAAACATAGTTGTTTACATTCGACAACTAACGAAATAACAAACAAATATGGCGTGTGGCCGGGGTAACGGGGGCACATACCGTTCAACCAATGAGAGCGCGAGTTGCATTCCGTCCTACGCCGGTTCACAATTTGACCGCTTCCCATCGATAGATTACAATCAAGCGAAAAATGATGCGTTAAATTTCAATCATAATGATACGGTTCACAATCTATCGATAGTTTACAATCTTACTAGATAGATTGTAATATAACGATGTTTACAATCTTACGGTGACATATACATATAAACCTTCCTCTTGAATCACTCTGTCTATTATAAAAACCTCTTCAAAATCCGTTCGGTAGTTTTAAAGATTTAAGCATACACAGGGACAGAGAAAGCGACTTTGTTTTATACTATGCAGTGATTAAATTTTATGCTATTCTTTCAGTTCAGGAAAAAAAAAGTGTCAAAAACCTCAATATCAATTTTAAAGATCTATCCATAGAGACATTACACGTATGGCTTTGATAAAAAAAATATATATATTTTGCGTTTCAGTTCTGAGCGGCAGGTGACAAGTATAAGAAAGTCATTGGTTTCGCATATCCTATTAATATTATAAATGCGAAAGTTTGTAAGTATGGATGTATGGATGTTTGTTACTCTTTCACGTAAAAACTACTGAACCAATTGCAATGAAATTTGGTACGTAGACAGCTGGATAACATATAGGCAAATAAGGCTTTTTATTCCGATATTCCTACGGGATACGGACTTACGCGGGTGAAACCGCGGGGCACAGCTAGTAGTAGATATATCGATTTTTAAATGCATATAATGAATTATAATTAATCTTGTTCTAATGAATTGTACTCGATATATTTGATTACTTATGCAGTGTGTATATTTACTTATATTTATTTTTTGACATAAGAATAGAGCTCTGCGGTGTACTTCTAGCGTATTAAGATTTACTAGCTGTGACCCGCGGTCGAAACCGCGTAAGTCCGTATCCCGTAGGAATATGGGTATAAAAAGTGCCTATGTGTT
>NC_052122.1:7270245-7280857 GCF_012273895.1 Zerene cesonia | reverse complement strand
ATTTTCTTTTTTCTTTATTACAATATTTATGGCAAGACTAGGTATATACAAGAATTGCTCGTTTAAAGGTATAAGATATAAAAATCTTAATCTGTTGGTAAATAAGTATAGTTCTTATAGTTTTGGAAAAAGTGATAAAGTGACGGACGGACAGACAGATAGGCCTTATAATCTGTACTTACATTATATAATACTTTTATACACTGACTAGGAATAAATACTTATATTTTGTACGATATTATTATACTCTGTTGTGTGTTATTTATAATACTAAAACAGCCGTTGTATACTGAATGCATATTGATACGAGGTACATAAACAACATAATAATTGTTTTTGTTTTTATCTCTGGAACAGTTTGATTGATTTAGACAATTTCACTGTCTGCTGGAAGTTGTAATAAAGAGTTATATGGGTTAATTTTTATTCCAATATATTTCTACAATATAAGTATTATATAGCAAAAATCATTTACGCGGTCGCAGCTAGCAAAAAAATAAAAATATTTGAATTTAGAAATGGTAAAAATGTACTTACAAAATTGCTGATGACTCTGCCTACCATAGACAAATCCATTTTAGTTTTTTATAAATATTTGAAATGTAGTAAGTAGGTGATAAATAACCAGTATTGGATTATCTTGAGAAACAGGTGCTTTCATTCAGCACATTTTACGTTGGTATTATACTTCTTACGAAAATTTAGTCAGCTAAAACGTAGGAGAAATAAGGATAGCCTTCCGTATACATTTTCATTTTATGAAGAGACCAAAATATCGTTGAGTGCGTGCGAAAGAAATCTGTGAACTAACCGCTAGGAATCGCGACACAGCACGAAATGTATTCACATTTTTATGCTCACATGACAAAAGATAAAAATCTATCGTGCTTTCATAAAATAAAGTGGCATTTATCATGAATATAGTAAAAAGTTTCTTCAACGATATGTCTTATAAGGCACTATAACGGTGAAACTGTCGCTATATTTATAGAATACCTTTTATTTCACCTTCATATTATTCGGCGAATGTTCATTTCTAAAATTTACGCTACTCCGCTACAGAAAATGTAGCTGTCGATAAACGTAGATATTAGCTACGGCGTAGTGATGACGACGCATAACATGTGGTTTGTATACCGTGGTATAGAGACTGCCTATAGGCGCCAGGTCTTAGTGGGCTTTAAAATGCAAAAAATATTACCTCCACCTCGTTGTTTCATTAAACTAGTTGTGTAAATCTTGTTTAAAAATAGAAATGTCATGAGTTTGAAATCACTGAGAACTAGCAGCAACTAAGGTTTAAATATATGGTTATAGGACAAGATTGTAAAGGTAGATATAGATTGGTACTTTAAAACAAATCGCCTATGTTGTGAGTTTCACCACGGTAATAGAGCCTTTGTGGAACTCACAACATCAATCTCACGCGAAGACGCGTGTGGATAAATAGAAGATAAATAATATATTTTACATTCTACATTTGATATGGAATACGGGATGATACTTACTAATTAATAATCATAAGGAATAACGTCGGATATATATCTAGTGATATGACATATTAACAATCTGTATCGTTTAATTTTGTACTTACGTGCCCTTCGATTATTTATTTGTAAGATCACATGAAACGTTCCTAACATAAAGTACCTTAAGAGTTCAATTTCATATTAAACATTCACTACAAAAAGAAAACTTGTCAAACTTCTGCAATATAAATACCATAAGCACAAAAAAACATTCTATTTACATAAACATTGTTCACATACATGATAATATCACCGGAGCAAAGTTTGAAATAATTTAAAACAGTACCTGCACTACCATTGAATCGACCATTTCGCTAGTACATACACAGTACACTAAAATAATTTTATAAAGAAAACAAGTAAAAGATCGTGATCTGATTTCCGTGTCTGCACATGTCGTGAAAAGCCCCCGTGTATTTTTTGACTGAGTAGCAAGTTGATTCGTGTCATTTGTATGACAGGCCATGTTCGATATTGCTTACATAAAAAGTACCGATGTACGTTATTTTATCTGTTTTGGGCCATATAATGAGATATCTATGGTAATATGACGTGAAGCGATTCTTGACTCTCGTAGTAAGAGAGTCAAGAAACGCTACAATTTTGAGGCTAACTTTTTTCTTAGATTTAGGACATCTGCTATCAGATTGAAAGAGTACACAATTCATCTTAAAATAACAATCTCTGTCTACCTTCATAATGAAGACTGAAATGCAAGAATAGAATTTCAAAATTGCCAACGCTGGGAGACAAAGAAGAATTCATTCACTTCCACCCCACCCTATATTGAGCAGTGAAAATATATAAGTGTATAATATATTCTGCTTTGTCGAATCTTGAGATGTACCCAATACATAATTTCATTCGTATACCTACCTTTAAATAATATGATAAACCTATAATATTTAACTTTATCGATCTATATATTAATTGTAAAAGATATACACTATTATTTTGTTTGAAACGTCGGGTAGGTATTTCATTATATACCAATAACTATAACGTGTCTGGTTTTTTATTTCGTTTGGACATACACGCCAAATATTATGTTATGCAATTAGGTTATTGTAGGTAAGCTAGGACTGTCTGGAATGTCTGTTGAACTGCGTCAACCCGTTGATTGTGTAGTTTGTGTAAGGCTAGTAACAATACCGTCACTGTACTATAGTTGAGACACTTGATAAAAGGAGTATTGTTTGGTTCAAAGGTAAAAAGAGGTTTAGGTTATATACTAACTGTAATTGTTGACCATGTAGATTCTAGATCGTTGTAATTATTAATAAAGTTAATAAAAAGATTGTGATATTTTAGATATTACATATCAGGAAGTACATTACCTAGTTACTTCAAATTTCAATAATTCTTTAATTTTTGAATATGTTCTATAGCCTACGTATGCACTATGGGCGACGCCGGGGCAGGCTGCTAATATAAAACGTATAGATTTTTTTATGAATATCCCATCTTGTTAATAAACTGTTATTATTAGTCTATAATAAATCATCGATTTCAGAACCTTGATCACTTAAGATATTAGACTTCACCAACCTCCGTGTTATCTTCTTCATCGTCTACGTAATCGTACTTTATAAACGCATATCGTAATTGGTTCTCGAACTGCTGCCGCGCTTCCGCTTTTTCTTGCTTAGTTAGCTTCTCCATTTTGGTTACAATATACTCACATCACTTCAATTAAGTCGAACGTAAAAGCTCTTAACCCCTTCATAATAAACATACGTGACACTTCAATTTTAACTTTACATTAAACAGACTTTCAGTAAATAGAAATGTATGCAGAACGACATTTAAAACACTTGCGTTTTATACTGGAAGTGTGAAACTATCGATAAAACAAGGTGTTAACGTGTAGCAGCGCGGTAGATATTAACATAGATACACCTCTGTTTGAACTTCAATTTGAACAGTGTTATTTTGATGGACGTATAGACGTTTTCATGACATGGAACTACCGCTCTCGAAGACATGTAAACACACGACTCGTAAGAATCCCAAATGCTCATACGAAGTAATGTACGTACATATTTAATTCGTGGATCACTCATGAGCAATAAGTTGCTGATATTTATTGTGACTCGGTTACATAAAGATTTATAAAGGATATCTACTTATATAGGTACCATTGTATTTGCTCCATATGTACCTATCAGCCTCGTAGTTTTTTCAGCAGAATGTATATAATAACTATTTTAAAATTTTTAGGGTTCCGTAACCAAAGGATAACGGGACCCAATCACTAGGATTTCGCCGTCCGTCTATCCGTTCGTCCATCACCAGACTGTATCTCATGAACGGTGGTAAATAGATAGTTTATTTATTCATTTATAAAGTTACATTTGAAATTTATTAAAGATAATCGACAATAGAACAGAATTATATCAATGATGATGTGTTTCTGAAGCTTGATCAACGCTGAGCACACATAAATTGGATGAGTGAATATATTTTTTTTTGCTCGTTATCTCGAGTCCGACTTTTCATGAACAGTTGGTGAAGATCCACTTCGGGGATATGAATAATCTGCTTATATATAATGTCTTGATACATATAAAAAAATGTCATGTAATTGAAGACTTGACTCAATTAAATATTTACTTAGAGATTCCATGTTAATTTTCCACTACAGATAGGTACTAGACTCCAGAATCATTCCCTTCCTTTCTATAACGGTAGCCCAAACCATTTTATAGACAATAACTGCTTTAAGTAATTGATAAGTACTCTACGTTAAATAAGTTAACTCTACTACAATTTTTTGGGTAAATCCAGAACTGACTTTTTTTCTTTTTAACTCGACTACGAACAAAACATCGTTAGATCATATTGAGATATTTGATATACGAGAATCTTTTCGACAAAAAAGCACTACATAGGACAGGCAATAGCAGAAGTAAAAGACAAAGGGAACAGCAGCAATAGGCAATCGGGATTTCAGCCTCGGTGCCAGTCATCAATGATCTAACGGCAAACAAAAATTTGTAAAAAATAAATAACGGTAAAAATATATGCAATACCCACCACAAGTTCAGTATCTTCAATACGACGGAATGGATTCTAAATGGAAATAGCTTGACACAAAATTTCAGACATCTATTATATATATTATAGATCTTTTCTACTTAAAAAAACTGATGAAGAATTACGAATTCTCAAACTTTCAAAGGCTTTTAAGATTGTACAATAAAATTATTTTGTAGCTACATACCCTATTAATTTCTTCCTCGGAAATCATATTGGAGCTATGAGCTTCTCTATTATCCATCGCTAATTTTCAGTACCTGCCGTCACGATAACTTAATGTCCCCTAATTAAGGTACATGGCAAGATTGTTCACAACCAATTATATTAAGTGATCGAACGAAAGCGAAAAATAAGTCAGCCGACGTTATGCGGTGGTAAAAAACAACTGGTACACATTACGTGAACTTTTCAAAGGTTTATTAAAAAGAAAGTAAAGTCAAATTAGAGTAATATGGTTTATTAATGTTAAAAGTAATTTTGTAGGATGCGGCCGTCTCCTGGCGTGCTGGCACGCTCGCGGTTGGCACGACCCGGTACAGCCCCGACTATATTATGCAAACTTATTTTAAATACCACCCTGTCCCCATGTTTACTGCCCTGTTTTAAAGCAGGTTGTTCTTGCGAATATGAATTACAACTGGCAACGCTTGCTATCATTGGTATTCTATATATATCAGTTCTTAAACTTTGTAACTATTAATTTGTTATTGGATAGGATTGATCTAGTTGATTTTGATAGTTGATGTCAGCAAACGATACCTTAACATCTATACTAATAATATAAAACTGAGGATCTTGTTTATTTGTTTGTTTTAAAGCGCTAATCTCAGAAAATATTACACAGATTTAAAAGATTGTTTCACCGATGAATATGTACGTGGCCCCTGAGTGCTATAAATAAAAAAGCAAGTAATTTCATTAATATTTTATTGACTATAGGCAAAAACACATGAGTATATTTCATACACTTACATTAACGCTATTAGATGCACATAATATATTTTGAGATGTAATACTATCTTATCTAAATCAAATTCAACGGAATGATAAAATATGAAAAACACAAATTGATCAATACATAAAAACAATGATAAAAAAGTAAAAAGGTTGAGAAAAATCTTATTTTTAGATTAAAAAATAGCATATTTTCAAACTAAATATATCTAATCGGTTCGCAGACCAAAAATTAGCTTTAAATACATCACATTCGAATATTGTAAAGTTCAAAATAATCCTACATTATAAAATTGCCAATCATAACTTATACATACTCTATAGAGTTCTTAATCTAGTCTAGTGCCGCCAGAACTTACACGTTTTCTATAAAATACGTGTATTGAATGCCCGCATACATGCAAAGTTGGTTAGTCGTGAAATCCTCAAATCCTTGTAGCTGAGTTTAAACGCATATTTTATTAAAAATGAATATATCATTTTGGAGTGGATATTGCTTGCAATTCATCGTGGGCTTTCGCCAGACTGAAGGTCTGTATATTAAATACGATTTTGAAAAGAATAGAAATTTTATACATTAATACTTTTAATTGATTGTACATGTATTTGCACAGAACTATATAACGCTACAGCTTTGGAGTTTAACAATTCCGTTATTTGGGCATTACTAATTGGTGTATTCCATGGTGGGTATGCGAACACTCAATACTCGTATAAACACTACTTAATGCCCCGCCTCTTGTCCTTTAGAAATAAATAAAGTCTGGCGGTAACGGGCTCTTAATCACCAAATATATAATATTTTGAAACAGTTAAAATTTCATTGTATTTACAATTAGTATAATACTTAATAATTAGATGAATTGACTCTAGAAATTGTACGAAGTCTCTTTTAAATTGACCTGATTGCTAAAACTTTAAAATACCTATACGAAAGTTAATAATAATAACTCGCAGTGTTACATGTATACTAATTAACTAATAGTTTACTAATACCTGCCAATTTAATTTTTTGATATTATCATTAATTTATCTAGCTATAAATCAATAATCCTTATAGTACGTTTTTCTTTAATCTATATACATGCAATATTTACTAAAATTATTATTTATCATTTATGAATTGACATTAATAAGTAGCAGAATTTTCTTAAATTTTAGCTTATAAAAAATGTTTGCAAATGATAATCAAGAATGGAATCATTTCTTCTACCTTCATTAAAATAGCATTAAAGTAATGAATAATTGATAAGAATAATCGACATCTCACCTTATTGATCAATTTTGTGTAAAAAATTAATCAAATTCTTACAATACGTATTATTTTGTTTAATAAGTTTACATTACTGCGTGAGTATTGAAGTAATAAAATTCATGGTTTCATTTAATTACAGAAACATCTTAATATATATTGGGGTCAAATATAAATTGCAATTAGCATTGATAAATTTGACACCACGGTGCATTTTACTTGAGTTAATTTTTCTTTGGCTTCCTTTCTACTTTGATAGCATCAACATTGTTTTAATTCCATTCAATGTCATAAATACAAATTAATTCATATTAATCCGTAGTGCCTCTTATACTATCATGTTTTGGAGATTTTGGGATGTTTGTTAATTCAATAACTTAGAAATAATAATAATTATATAAAATTATAATAGACTTATAATCAATATTTTAAGAACATGATGCATGTAAAAAAAGATACGTATTTTTACATATCAAAAAAAAATTAATCATTTCTGTGATAGATATTTCCTACAATTATAAATAAATTGTAAAATAATAAATTGGTTCCGACTAATTCAAATTAATTTGCAGAAGCTTCCTTAACCATATTTGCTACATTTTAATATAATCCAATAATTAAATTTATTTACGAATACATATAACCCTACTATATATTGGTCCAGTCATCTGGTAGTGGTACATTAACCTGGTACGTTCTGAAGGAGTTTTGATTTCCGCTTGGCTACCGCGAAAACGAGTATTGCGTAATACTTTGCGGCAAAACTTTACATTTTCATTAATTATTTTATAATAATTTAGAACTGTTCCCTATATCAAAAGCACTTTAAATGCACAGACTTTCTGCTGTATAAAAACTGGGAAAATACATACATCCAAAAAAATTGCTTATATAATGTCGCGGCCGATCGAGTTGGAATTTTGATAAGATCAATCGAGCCTCAAGGCAATGGAAAAAAGAGATTATCAATAAAATCACCTTCAAAACTCCCAGTAAGCTTTCCATGTACCTAGGTATTTTTAAACCAAATGACTGCACTAACAATATTTATATTATAATTATCTAACGTACATCAAATTGACATCATGTTCTGGGAGTAGACGACAGCGCATGACTGGATTGTTTTGTGAACGTAAATAAAGTATGAAAGAACGTATTTTTCGTTTTCATTTTTATGTGTATTATTATTTTGGATAGAATTGTAAAATTTTGAGACTGATTACAACATTTTTAAGTAACCAAATTGCATTCCCGATTTTATTTCGTTTATTTTCTATTTTATATATTAGTACGTATGTACGTTATGTATTCTGCAGACTACACAATATGATTAATTTATTTATTCAAAATGGGTATATTCATCGGTACTTTGAGATGCATTTCATATTGTGCAGTAATTTAAAATAAAATTATTACATTCACGTGAACTGTAAAGGTGTATGAAAAACATCTATATTTTTCAGCCATGGCTGTCAAATTGTAGTCTTATTTAAAAGGCACGCTTGTGACTGACCCTTATGAGATAGTATTTAGATAAGTGACTATTATTATTAATTTATAACTATTATATAGATATTATATAACTATTATATTATATAAGTATAGTCTTACAGTATTATATACTTTAATTCAATGAAAATGAGTAACTTCATTGTGCACCACAAAAGTGAAAATGATATATAAATAGCTGCTCATCCCGGACCGAAATCTTTTTTGTATTTTTTCAAAAGTTACCGTAATAATCCAATGATTCAAAACTCATTTTATTCAACCGTTTGTGATTTAGAACGTGAAGCTAACGCGACTTTCTATAAGTTCATCCATGCTGAAATTGAGTTCTGAATTATAATAATCAAAAAGCACTCTAGGTGTTACTATAATTTTTAAATGTAATAATAATATTGTATAAACGTGATTCATATAGTATAAATAGAGACTTAAAAGTAGTCTACAATTAGTATATAAATTACATGTAAACCTACAAATACATTATATGTATAATCATTATTTAGGATCATATAATCATAAGATAAAACGTCTCAATAGTAACAAAACATATAATATTATATTCAAATAAAATAAACTATATGTCAGATGAAAATCATACATTTGTGCTTCGTCATGCAAAGAGTTGAAATGTTATTTGGAGTCAAGATCACAGAGATGATTGATTTGTGCTATATTGACTGGAAACCATCACAGAGTTTGTTTTTTTAATATAAAATATTTATATGAAAAATTTATTCGATTCTTGGTAACAATAATTATATATGGTATTTTATTTACTGTCCATGAGTTCGACTATTAAAAATTACCATTAATAATAAAGAAAAGAACGATATTATTCCATTTGATATTTTACAAATAAGTACCTAACAATAAGAACACAATATTTGTGATATGTAATGATTTTTCAAATCATTTATAAAACAATACCTAGAAAATACTTTAAATGGTTATGTAGTAAATTATTAAACAATATTATATTATTACATTTGTTACGTCATTATATTACCTCTATAACCTATGTATAGTTTCTTATAATTTTAAGTATGTTATATATTATAAGATTGTTATTGCAAGTCTAAATAATGCTATATGTAATTATGTATATAATTTATTATAAATTGAATATATAATTAAAAATATGAATTTGATGTGATTATTACATATATATACTAATTACAAGTAATACGTAGTGTAACATTTCTTTATGTTACGATATAACGATAAATAGACAATCATACAATAAAATAATTTTACCTTTAACTTGGATACATAGAACAAATGAGAATATTCCTTGATCACAAAAGAAAAAATATAATACCGATACATAAAAGCACAAAAGGGAAATTGACTATGTTATAGATATACAGACAAGTTAAGTATATCTTAATAAGCTAATCGTTTATTATTATTACTGGTTTATAATACCTCTATAAAAGTGTCATACAGCAGTCCATTAAAACATCACATTCAGCCGAAACAGAGCGCAGTACGTTCTCTAAGTATCACCCATATATTATCACTTTTTATGTTTTAACTAAAACTTTCAGACTTTACAAATAAAATGGCAAGTTTTGAGTGCAAGATCTTCTCTCTCATTGTTATTGTTAATTATCACAGTAGAATTTTTTTACCGTTGCTTCTTTCAACACAATATGAAACAGACGAAATTTTGATGTCACTTATATAACTTATAAGCAGAAATTGAATTAAACATCAATAGGTTATTCTCAAATAATGCATATGTACCTTTTGAGGGCTAAGTGATAACAAGTCTAGGCGTGGGTAGAATACTAGAATGTTCTCCGAACATCAACGCGGCCATCCACTTGAGCTGGTCCTCAGTCACCGCCCCTGCGATGGTGCATCCGAACCATGGACGATCTTTACTCCTGTTTATAAATAAACAGAATTATAAATAATCTCAATTTTCTCTATATTACACTTTTAAATAGAAAAAAAAACACACATAAATTATCTTCACTAATATTCTAAATGTATTTGTTTGTTTATCTATCTTTTACGTCGCAACGAAGCTATTATCTGACGTGATTTTTGTGCCTCAACATAGTTAGCAAGCTAGAAAATGATATAGGCTACTTTTAACCGCGGTGATACATTTCATCATTCCCTTGCGAACACATGGGTATTTCATATAGCTCCGCAGGCGTACCCGCGTGTCACATACCAGTTATTTATAATTTACAAGGGCCATGTACAATGCAAGAAACAATAATAATCATAGAGCCAAACATCCTTATATACCTAGTCTTGCCATAAATATTGTAATAAAGAAAAAAGAAAATTGTTAACTGCAAATAACATTTATTAC